>NC_065512.1:26165364-26465364 GCF_006386435.1 Epinephelus moara
GCTTTTAGCGCACCTTCGGCGAAGCCTTTTGGCACGAAACTGTCACTGCGCCAAGCTGGATCTGTCGACACCTCCCCCTGCTGCGCCGCCACACCCATCTCAGCGCACCTCAGTCTGCCAAACTACCAAACTGAGCGTGCCTCGGGTTGCGCTGCTTGAAACTAGCTCTGCGCAGAGTTCGCCACCCTGCGCCGCGCTGGGAAACTAGAGGCCAATATATTTATGCAAGATTCTGATTCCATCCATCCATTTTCAGCAGGGTCGCAGGGACATCAGGCCGGAAAGCATTCCATTCGTCCCTCTCCCCAGCAATGTTTTCCCTGAGAAGTTCCCAGGCTAGACGACATATGTAATCCCAAACTAAACTGCCTATCAATCTCACACTCCATTCTACTCACTCGTGAACAAGACCCTGAGATACTTGCTTGCTTGGGGCAGTAACTCTCTCCCAACCCAGGGGGGGCGATCCACAGGTTTCCAGCAGAGAACCATAGCCTCAGACTTGGAGGTGCTGACCAAATGTTTGGGGGGCCTCAGATTCTGATAGTTTACATTTTTACATTATGCTTCTCTTTAAGCCGTCATTGACATTACACCCTAACTTTCAGCAAGCTATTCATACTAAATCAGCTGTCTCTGCCTGATACAAAGCTAAAGCACAGATGCAGCTTCATCCTCTGCTGCCCTGCCTCCACACATAAAAAATCACAAGTAAGTATAACTGTGTAAACTAAATGTAGTGGAGTAACAAGACCATTATTGCAAAGGCAGAGTATTAAAGGCTGCGAATGGGTCGATTTTGTTCTGGAGGTGTGGTTACAGCATTTGCGCAGGATTCGCTTGGCCTGAGGTGGTGGGGCCCAATGTGATAACTTTTCATGAGGCCCAAAATCCTTCATGATGCCTCTGCTAATATGAGTCTAATGGCCAAAGTACATGGGGCACGGTCACATTCTTCTTGTTTTTTGTTAACACATTTCTATGTAGGTTTAGAAGGAAAAATAGAACAGTCGTGTAAAAATAACATTGAGCATCGCAGGCAAGCGCGGCTTCCGTGGTCAGTGTAGCAGTTTCAGTTGTGTGTTGCGCTGTGACCACAAGTTTGGTTTCATAACATCACAACTAGTTTGGCCAATCACTATCCAGTATGTAACTAGAAGCCTACAGCGCACATATACTGACGATGGTGATGATTTTAAGAACCAGTTTAAATACCACATATTTGCACACCAACAAATGCAAACCATCAAGTAAAAATTGCCATTTGATTTAATGCATTGATGTGTCCTAAAGCTGTATCATTCAACACTATCACTAAAAGAGATGCTGTTTACAAACCAGGTAAATATGAAAACATCCAGATGTGTGCAGTGTAAATAGCATCTACAGCAATTAAAGCGGGTCAACACAACTCAAACACAACACCGACAAATCAAAATAATCCAGTTTAACTGTGCCCAACATGTAGTTAAGCTCATAGAGTGGAAAAACAAACAAAAGATGCACGACCTCTGCCCCATTTGGAGCTGTTGAGCACTTGAAACAGTTCAGTACTGGAGTCAGGGGGGTGCATCTCACCAGCTAATACTTCTATCTGAATGAAGCAGGTAGAGATGTTTGACGATGACACGGTGTGCATCCGCTGGTGCAGTAAAACCCCAACTGTGACACGCATGAAGTGATCCAGTCAGGCTTGAAACGAGGACACGGGTCAACGTGTGAGAAGAGTGACTGTTGCAAAGTGGACATGACAGCAGTTTAGCCCACTCAGGGTAATGGGAATATCAGCCCTTTTGAGAAATGCAGGTCAGTGAGTATGAGTCACTAATAATTAGACACACATCATGAATATATATATTGTCTTTTAGTCACTCATAATTCCAAATACTAGGCACTTTTTTGTATTAATCCTTGATGTGGAGCTACATTATCTTGCTTGTGGTCTCATCTGTCAAAATGTGATTAAAAATTAATAACAGCTGACAGGAAAAAAGAATATTGGAATATTAAGGGAATTTAATACAGGTAGCGAGCACCATACTGAGCCCTTTACTTTTTCATATCATCCCACACCATTCAATAAAAACACAGTTTATTATTTTACTTTATCATGATCGTATTAGGGGGCTTTTCTGTGGAAGTCCTTTCTACATTCACTGACGTGTGACATTTCTTCCAACTTCAATTTCCAGAGAAAACAAAAACAGTGTTTCATCTCCTAACGGGGAGCCCCTTGCGGTATTACTCCTTGCCAACTTTGTCATTTACCTTCAGCACCGACAAATTAAATAAATACAGCAGATGAAAATAGATGAAGCGACAGATAGACGGGCAAATAAATGAGAGTTGCCGTGCCGTCTTATGCTACTGCAGTTAGTCATCTATTTTGCATCTTTCCAGAGCTGTCAGTCAGCTTTTTCACAACTCTCCTCCTTCACAACAACACTTGGCAGCTCGCTGTCCAGCCTCGGCCAAACTGTTTGTGTTTCAGAGATTGTACTCCACGTGACGGATGCAGCTTCCCTCTTCTTGTAAGAGGAGAGAGAAAGAGATTGAATGTCGGAGGGTTGACGCTCTTTTCAGTGGCTGCAAACCTTTTGAAATTAGAGGGAAGTCGGTGTTTATATGTGTGTGTGTACATGTGCCGATCTAAGAGTGCTTGGGGATGTGTTTGAGCTGTGAGTGAGAGACACTGGTCGAGGATGGATGAGGCTAATCTCCGCATCTTCATCTCTGAATGTGGAGGAAATATTCTTAACATGTTTCTGCTTTGTCAGCCTCCTCGTTATCTGCTCAACCTGAATCTGTTACTTGTAGACTGCAGAAGCATCATCGTATGGTGTTTCCGTAGCTTGATATTACAGTCACATAATAACCAACTCCAGTTTATGGATTTTGAAAATGTTGACAGTTATTTGAGTGCTGAATAAATCTGGCAGAGCCTATTAAAAGTTACCGAACAGTATCAGGATGTGCTGGTTCTTATCTCTCATCACCCTATCCATAATGAGTAGATCATTAATGAAGAGAATAATGTGCTGTGGCAACATTATAAAAACAAACTTGAAATGTACTGTATAATTTTAAAACAATGTGGCCATCAGTCAGCGAATGAAGCTGTTTTCACTGTTTGCTGAATTCATGCAAGGGCACTGGGTTTTGTTCTGAATAAAGCAGAGAGCAGATTCACTCCGGCTCACTGGAGCTTATCTTCAGATGGCCTTGAACAGAAAGCCTGTGTTTTAGAACATTTCGGGACAAAAGCAGATGATTTCTTTGTCGCGCGTAATGACAGACTCACACTGTTAGCGCATACTGACAATCACCGCATAAACATATACATGCATGCTCAGACACAACTCCTAAAAACATGCCCCACTATGCTTATGATGCATATCCAAATATACGTTTATGCACACAAGCACTAAAAAAAAAATCAGATGCACAACTGAGAATACATCAGTGCTGTGACATAGAGCGCAACAGAAGTGCAGCTCTAATTATCATCTATCTATCTGAGCAAAGTAATCTGCATTTCAAGTACTGTCAGGTTTTCCTTCCAAATTAATTCACGGGTAAATGGGAAAGAGTGTATAATTGCATCATAACGCAGAGGAAGACAATTTTATTGTCTCGAAAGACTCAAATCACAGGTATGAAGCAAACAGGTAGGAAGCAAACACTCATCATTGGTCCACGGCGAAGCAATTTGTTCTGGAATAGCTGTGAAACCATTTGTATTTGGAATTTATTTTGCAGCCAGTGTCGCATAATGAACTGTGCCTGACTCTTCTCAGCAAAGAGCTTTATTGAAGTGTTGGGTAAACTTCACTTTAGGAAGTAATTTTCCTGCACCGACCCTGAAAATCAATTTGAAAACCTTTGCTAACAGGCCAGAGATGCTGTTTTTAACACTAACTCTGGCACTGTTAACAGTGAGCTGGGAACGCAAACAAAAGCTTTGCCTCCTGCAAATTGTGTGCAAGAAAAACACTAAGTAAACATAATTTGCAGTTGAAGAAATAAAACTTATAAACACAGTGTTTTTCAATAATCTAAAGGGCTCTTTGTGTCAGTGTGCTTTATAAATAGTCATTTTTTTATACAATGCAACCATCACACCAGGCAAAGAGCACCTATGTGACTCAGTCTGGTTACGGGGTGGCCAGTGCCCACACCTTGAATGGAGTAGTGAAACAATAGTCATCATGTGCCTCTGCACTGCTACTACACATTTATACTGTATTAGGTGCTCAATATTGTAGTGATGATAAGACCATGATTTCCACAGGATTTCGCATCTGATGCAACCTGGGGCTTTTTATAAAAGGTTATGACATTGTACCAGTGGGTGTTAGCGATGGTCCAACTATAAAAATGCATTTTTGACTCCATATAGAACCCGACTTGTCAAGAAGGGTTCCATGGTAAATTATATTAGCTGCCACTTTGCCATCTGTTGGGGTTAAGTGAGCTGAAATCTCTTATCTGATTCAGTTGTCATGTAGCCTCGCCACCTGGCTCACCCACCTACCTAACCCTGGCCCCACTCTGGGAATCCAGCAGTCTCAGTAGAGACCTGATCAGTCAGAGTTTGGCTGCCTCTGCTCCATCGCCACATTAAGTAAAACTACTGTACTTCTTGTTGTTTCTATAGCAACAGTTCCCACTCATGTCTTCAGGATACTGTGCAATGCGGAGAGTGAAGGAGACTGCAATGACAGTCATACCTGAGCATTTTGATTTAATCGTAGTGGCTGTTGGTGAAGTAAGGGTTAACCAATATATTATGCTCCCGATATACGAAGAGCGATATTTTTGGATTGAAGATTGAAGCAGCCAAAATATTACTTTAAATGTAAGTTTATTCATGGAAATAATTACAACAAAAAAAGGTTGTCTACCAAATTTGAATTGTACTGAGTTTGAAAAGCCTCAAAAACCAGCATTTAGACTGTGACGTTACGATAGAAAGAACTCATGGTAATCAAATTAATAAGCAAGCCAGTGGGATATGCTAGACTGGCCCTAACTTAAGGAGCAGAAATCCCACTGGTGAATGCTAAATTGACCAATAAGAGCCACAGATCAAGACCCAAAAAGAATTCAGAGAATTTGAATTCGACCAGGCGTGCAAACATTAACCTCTGAGAGACCATTCACTACATCTGCAGTGATTCCTACTGTTGTGTAGGTGTACTCATCCTTGGCTGTATCTCTACTTTGATGCCTCTAAGTATGCATTTTCTCTCTCTTAAAACTCCCCTCCTGATTTCTTTCTCTCTCTATATCTTTCTCACAATTTCTTCCTTTTGTTTCCTCTCTCTCTCTCCCAGGTGTTGCTGAGTGACTGAGGGGATGTGATGGCACAGCTAGCAGGCAGGACAGATCCGAGCAGACTGCCTGCTGCACACTGAACCATCTGGATGCAACACGTTAGAGCCTAGACAGGTAGGACAGGATTGCTAGATTTTTACCTTTAAGGTTCAGCAAACTTTTGTGTGCAAAGGTAGAATAAAGATTTTTAAAGCATTGCCAGCAATTTAATGTTTCAGGACCTTGGAGACAGTCTTTAGAGTCCATTATCTGTAGAAGCACATTTGGAATGAAAGAATTCTTTTCATCCACTTTGGCATGTTTTATGTATGAAGTGCAAAAAAAGCAAAATCATCAGCTGTCAGTGTTTGGAAGAATTAGAGAGAGTGGAACAGTACAATACATGCAATTATTTTATAGTGCTAAAATGCTGACTGATTGACTAAATTCCATACCAGATTATGACCAGATTGAATAACAACAATATACACAGCTGTCAGAAAAAAGAAATGATGTCTTCTGAAAAGGATTTTTTGAAAATACAGTCTCCCTAAGCTCCTTTTATGTCTAATGCACAACTCCCTTTCCATTCTGCTTGCAGAATGGATTTTCCCAATTTCACTGAAGGGGTGTTTGCCACAAACAGCAGTGGTAATGACACACTGGAGACCACTAAACCCCCTCCCAGTAAGATCCTGCTTACGCTGACCCTGTCTGTACTGGCTATCCTGACGACATTCTTCAACTGCCTGGTGATCACAGCTATCGGAGTCACGCGCAAGTTGCACCACCCAGCCAACTACCTCATCTGCTCCTTAGCAGTGACTGACCTGCTGGTGGCTGTGCTGGTCATGCCCTTCAGTATAATGTACATCCAGAAAGAATACTGGGGCATGGGTCAGGTGGTGTGTACCATCTGGTTAAGTGTGGATATCACCTGTTGCACCTGCTCCATCCTGCACCTCGCTGCAATCGCCATCGACCGTTACAGGGCCATTACTGATGCAGTGGAGTACTCTCGCAAACGCACAGGGGCGAGGGCTGGGGCGATGGTGGCAGTGGTGTGGCTCTTGTCTATACTCATTTCACTTCCTCCTCTAATCTGGCGGCACTACAGCGGGGATGCAGAGCAGGTAGACCAGTGCATCATGATGCACCATCACATTGCCTTCACCTTGTACTCCACCCTTGGAGCATTCTACATCCCCCTGATGCTCATCCTCATCCTCTACTACAAAATCTACCGGGCTGCTCAGACCCTGTATATGCGCAGGGAGGCCAGCCGGGCAAGCCGTCACTCATGCATGACCAATGGGAGCATGATCCCGTCCTACCCTGCTGGAGAAGGCGACGACGATGGGGGACCGAGAAGTCCGGTGCCCATAAGCCCACCAGAAAAGTCTGTCTCAGAACCCTCAAATGAGGAGCCCCCACGTGAACGGGTGCGTGCATCAGTGAAGGCCTTCCGGAGCAAGACGCGCCGGCATGAGTCACGTAGTGAGTCACGACGGAGCCAGTTTTACCAAGGACCACGGATCTCAGGCTCCCGGGAGCGCAAAGCTGCATCAACGCTGGGATTGATAATAGGGGCCTTTGTCATCTGTTGGTTGCCATTTTTTGTCAAGGAGGTGATCGTCAACACCTGCGATGCTTGCAGTACCTCAATGGAGATGGCTGATTTTCTGACATGGCTGGGCTACATCAACTCGCTAATCAACCCCCTTATCTACACCATCTTTAATGAAGACTTCAAAAAAGCGTTTCAAAGACTTGTTAGGTGCAGCCATTACCTCTGATGGTTACAATTGTGCATGATCATACCCATTATGCCACCACATGTACACATGTAACCAGGTGGGGACAGACTAAAAGATGGCCGTCAGAGAATACTGACTGAATACTGACTCAATGTGCCTGAGAAACAATCAGGTTTGACACCCATTCCCAGATGCTCCACCAGGCACTCCAACAGCCTCAGTGGCACCAGCTCAGCGATGAGGTTTGCAGCAAAGTTCCACATTGAAGTACACGTCTTGCTATTAATAGAACAGCCTGAGATTTCCTTGATGTTAACTGGTATGTTTGAAAGGACATTGACATGTTGGTTTTTAGAAAATGGGCCATCGCTGACCTTTCTGAGGTCTGGGTTTTGAGCATTAGTCCCCATTAAAGGGCCTTAAAATAACTGACCATTATGGCTTTCCCATCTAATGACCTCCTGTCTATCTAGTCCAAGCTGCTGGCTGAAATACAGAACATGTGTAATATACCACAGCATACCAAGTTGTGATTTCCCATGGTCATGATGTTATAAAGGGTCACTTTTACCTGATTGACTGTCACAGTGATTGTTAACAAACATTGTTGTTGAATGTGATATGTATTCAGCAAAACACTTCAACAAATATGAAATAAAAATTTGCAGATTGTTGAAGTGTCTTGTCAGGTAATGGTAATGACACTGGCTTAAATCATCTGTCCATCTGAAAGCGAAAAGTTGTTACCTGCCTTTTGTCAACGTCTCGACGCTGAACATAACATGCCATCTTTTAAATGTTTAGGATGAGCAGCTAAGAATATGAATAAAATGTTTTATGATCTAGGACCAAATCATACCATTAATAAAACATTATGAATTATATTTAAAAAAGAAATACTTGGGGACCAATATAAAAACTTAGCTTGTCTCCACTTTCACTTCAGAAGGTTATCTTGTGGAGAGGGCTTGAGATATTGGGGTTACAGGTTCTATAGGACACTGCCACTTTAATTGATGTATTGCACAACATGTTATGTTTCTTTAAGTCGGGGATACTCAACTTGTTCTGCCAAGGGGGCCACGTTTGCAAAATGATGGGAATGAATCACATTAATCAGTATAATCAATGAACTGCCTGTTTCCAATTTTTCAACGTTTGTTGTCCTGACTTATCTTTGCCAAGAGGCGAATCCAGTCTCAGCAGGTCGGGTGTACGCAGGGACGTTTCAAGGATTTGAGGACATTCGGAGCTCAGCCCAGATCTTTGCCAGGGGAGCACCCCCGGGTCCTGGCACTTTTTTTATTAACAAGCTCTATTTGGATGCTTTTTTAATGCACTCTGGCACCTTATTAGCATTCAAAGTACAAAGAAAAAAAATAACATTCCTTGTGTGAATCCATTTATTTTTATTGTGAATAAGAAAACAGTTGATGGACCATCTGGTGGGCCGTAAGTTGAGTATCACTGCTTTAAGTTATTTTGTGGGGTATTTATTTATTTATTATTTATTCATCTATCCTGGAGCCATTGCACACCCCATCCCATCTGACTCCCCCACCACACAGCCATAGGTCAATGAATGTGAGAGCCACCAGTGCAGAAATCCTCATTACATTAATCCCACTCAAGTACTTGGAATAGAACTACTATTTCTTTACTGCCTCCAAGAGGGCACACGATATGTTGATGGAAATATTGTGGATGAGTCATGTGTGAGGGTGTACTGTATGCCAGAGAGATAATACAAAGTGTGTCATACACGCACATACATCTCTGACAGTATGACCGGTATTTGTATATTGTTTCTTTCTTTGTCTCTCACTGTCTCAATAATCAATAATAAACAGTCCACATATGAATGATGCTCTCCTGTTTTTTTTGTTGTTGTTTTTTTCCTGTGTTAATCATACTTTTCTGAGTGAAGATTTGGTATGTGTGACGTAAGTGCAGTATGTGTATGGAGAGAGTGATAGCAGGAATAACATAAATAATAACTCACTGATAATCTTTATGTGTAAATGAATGTTGATGATTTAGCCTACTGCAACCCCATATTTCAGTCTGCCTGCTGTTAATGTGAACAGCCGATTTTTTCCGTATACTGATGTGATGGCGCCCCTTTGTGGCTGGCAGTAAGACTGCAGACTTTCCAGTGGGCTGCTACAAACTGCATCACTCTTTTACAGCTTCTAGAGATTAATGAATCTGGAAATATGGTATTGTTCATTTGGCCTTATCAATCAAATAGATATAAGTGAGAATTAAAGTAATACATTTTTTAAAAAACATTCTGTCTTATCAAACTTATTATTCAAATTGTATTGTCAATTTTAAAAATGACGGAAGAAAAATACCACATTTGTATACAACATTTCTCACAAGTTTGAAATATAAAAACCCTTTAAGCTCTAATAGTCTGCCATTATAGACTATAAATTTTATATTCTAAACTTTTATATCTACTTACATGTACACACTGGCTTGTAGATTGCTTTCACGACCCCACTGAGCCCACATGTGTTATGAGAGGAGGTGTCCAGTCTCCATAGCACACAAACACAGCAACGCTGTACACTTCCCAGGGAACACTGGTGCAGGATTGAGACATCAGGCACAAACAAAGCAAGGTCGTGTTTCTTTTTCCAACAGGAGAACAGGATGCCTCTCGCTGAATCATCCAGGTCCTAAAAAAGCAACTGATGTTCTCAGGAGTAAAGGGTATTTGCTCCAAATCCCTCCTCACCATAGTAAACAATGACTAGGTAGAGGGATACTGAGCACTGGACAATCGTGGTCTTTACTGATGTTGATGTTACCACTAGTATTTTAACTGAGAGCATTAAGAGACATTTGGCTTTTACTCATTTGTGAGGGTTTTGAAAACATGAGGCAAAAGGCCTCTTTCACAAAAGAATAATCTGTTAAACTACGTCAAACTTCCATCTCTTTTATATAAGTGTGTTCAAGTTTTGCTGTAGCCTACACCTTCTACTTAGACATAATAGTTCTAAAAAATCAGCTTGTAGCCTAACACTCAAAAATGAACAGTTTCCCAATTATAATAACTGACAACACAATGCTAATCTCATCACTGTGAAAATACTTTCACAGACAGAATGTGTTAGATGACTAGTCGGCGAAATGTCAACCATTTGTTCTGAAATTTGAACCACCATCCCATAAATAAAAATGAATTGAAGTTTGCGTAATAGTCTCATCAGTCTTGATGTCATATTTGTCGTGTTATAACAGAATTCTAAATAAATGAATACCCTAAGAAAAGCAAGAGAGTGTACAATGGTACATTCTCTGCTCACTGTGATGGAATAATTATCTCAAGCAAGTTTGATATGCACAAGTTGATTTGCATTGGGAACCAACAGCTCAAATACTGCCTGGGGGGTAGTCAATCAATAAATTGGTATGAATATTTTCTTGACAATGGAAAGTTAAGATTTTCACTCAAGATTACGCCCATAATTCTGCCTCTAATCAAATGGCATCATGCAACAATTTAACATTACACAAGTACCAACAAGCCACAAGTATTTTTTCAATTTGTGTAATAATATTCATTAAGTTTTTTAATCAGTGTTTTTAATTAATGTGATAAGACGCATTTAAAATGGTTGGAAATGATTGTTTGCTGTGTATTGTTAATAACCTTTAAAAACTTTATTAGTTCTTTGTAATTGCGCGGTTGCCAGGTTGGTAGTGTTTTGTCTGGTTTTGTCATGGCGGATAGGAGGATGCTACCGTACAAACCTGGCAACTTTGACTATGCGCTGGATACAGCAGACAGTATGGCGGACAGCGAAAGTGATTTGGATACAGATGGGCTTGAAATAGCTCTGGACACATTGTGTGAGAGACACTGCAGCGACGAGTCGTCTCTAAAGAGCAAAGGCTATTGCTCTGGGTTTTGTGAGGTACGTTAGAGTCCATTTTGTTCGGTGCTCTCACTAGTCGGTGTCTGTTTATCGCTAACGCTACTAGCATTGCTAGCTAACGTTAGCCTCCAGACTAGCTCTATTTATTGTGTAGCCAAGTCGTGTAGCTAAGGCTGTGGCATAGCCCGTCAGAAACAGAACAGAAATGGTTAACAAAATGCAGATAGATAACAAACTGTGCTCCTGGCTAGGTAACTTTATGTAGTGTTGTGTTTCCCGAGATATCTGCTTGACATTTGTCAGCGCCTAGCTGTATTGCTAGTTAGGTAAGCTAAGCTTATTAACGGTCTGAGGTTAACATACCATTGGTCGTCTAGCAATCTGTGCTTTGCTAACTATAGATTGTTATTACAAACTTTGTTAAATGAGGAAGAAAACGCAAAATATCTTGTTCTCAAATGCCAATAGTTTAGACATGAAATGCCAGGTTTTAACTACAAAGTCACGAATGGGAAACTTGATATTAGCAGTCTGTTATCAGCAGTGAGTTAGTTATTTAGTTAGTTAGTTAGTTAGTTTAAACACTAACTATTTACAAGGCTAACACAATTTAAGGTTAAACCACAAGACTGTGAAATCAGTGTGTGTGCGCCCCTGTTGAAATCATGCATTATCCTGAATTCACCCTAACCTTAACTATACACGCCAATTCCACTCTTCAAATTAAATGACTACACTACCCACAATCATTGTGGCTGGTCTAACCTTTCCTAGGGGTTCTGTAGCCATTGAGATATCAGGGTTATAGCATGACAACTGAAGTGTAATATTACCAGATATCACATACAGAAAGCTCTATACTTACAGAAACCAGACAATAATTTAGTGTGGACACAGTAATGGATACCTTTTCTATTGCCATGATTCATTCTGTAGATTTAGCCTGAAATTTCTAACGTTGTAATGTTATGAGGCAGGTACTGCTGATGTAACACTCAAATCCAAGTGATTAGATGTAGTTTTGTACAATTGTTGTGGCCAAGCGATACTAATGTTCCTTAACAATTCTTTAACTTGCATTAATTTAAAAGGCAGCTGTTTATGAGGTGTGCTAAAGTGTTACAAAATGGATGGATGGATGGTTGGATGGGTTAGTGTTCAGTTTCCATAGTCATGGCACTGACAGTGACCAAATTAGACTGACACGACTGTTATCATCAGCACAAATAGCACTCAGCACAAATAGTGCCTACGTGATTGGCATATTAGGAATGCCATTGTTTCAAAATATATAATTTAGAGTGATGAAAGAATAATTTCCCCAACTAGAGCCACCTGTCATATCTGTAATAAATACAATCCAAACTGAATAGTCCAGTCCTCTAATCAGTTACCTCACCGCTAAAGGAGCATAGGGTTAGTAGTAGGTAATGTTTGACTGTTACTTCAGATTGCAACAGTAACAGTATTTACATTTTTCCTACTTATCAAATGCTAGAATGCCCGCCAATCTACCATGCACTCGAGCAATAATGCCTCTGGCAACTGAAGCTACAATAGACTAGAATCAATTGTAGGCACATGATATGATATTAAGGTACCCCCACAGTGCACAAATAAGGTCGCGCTTTATAAAAAGGTAGCAGTCAGGTGCCAGGCCAGAAGCATCATGCACCCAAGAGACACAGTGTTGAAAAAACTCAAGTATAGCAAGGAGAATTGCCAAATGAGAGTGACCCCATGGTTAGCTTTTAATTCTAATTCCCTTTCCCCTACCTCTCTGTACCTACCAAATCTGACTGTGTTGAGTTTTTTTTTTGGATAAGATGTTTAATTTGTAAATCTAAAAAGAAATTGTGATAATTAATTTTAGCTAGTTTATTTGAATTTCTGTGTTCTTCCTGCACAGTTGGTTGAGGAGTACACAGGCCAATGGCAAGTTCCTCTCCCTCAGCTGAAGGTGCTGCGGACTGCACTCTGCAGTTTCACCAAAGCCACTGCTGCCTTCCCAGATGACTGTCAGCACATCCACTATGTTCTCAGCAGTATGGCCTTGTAAGTAGTTTGGCACAGTGTACACTTAGTAGTGTGTTAAAGTTCAAGTTGCAAATAAACCTTAATGTATAAAATGTACTGATGAATTCTTAGCCTGTGCTTTGAATATGCACACTTGTATTCTTAAACAACACCATATACTGTAGTGAAAATAGCAGCCTTGTTTGCTTGTTGTTAAGGGAAATGCTGGAGCTTATCCTTCAAGGTACATTGACCCGCAGCAATAGCATACCAATGTTATGTTTCTACCCATTTTGCAAACCAGTAGAACTAGAGCTAAAAAGCTTTTTGCTTCGATCAGCTGTTCAGTAGTGGTACAGCAATATGGTCATTATTTACTTTTTGACAGTAGCAAAAAAGAGGTGTTACTGGGAAAAGGGGTCTGATGAGCTGAATTTATGCATCAAGAAGGTATTGTCTCACTTACTGTGAGATGGTTTTTGGCGAGCTAATGTTCCTTTCACTGTCTTGCAGGAGCTTTTTTGAACTGATGCTGTTTTTCAGCAAAGAAGAATTTGTGGAAGAGCCTTTAAAGGACATTCTGGATTCCTTTCAGGTGACAAAAACTTACCTAGTGTCTCAGATTTCTTATCCACACAACACACTTTCATAAGACCCAGCTGCCATACTGGCAAGTAGCTGGTAAAAGTTACCAGCACCTAGCCGACAGCCAGTCTTACCCCAATGTTTTATAGTCAGAGTAACAACTACTTGAGTGTTTGATACTACTATTCTGTCCATTGTAACTTTAGTTATTTTACACCTCATTTCCACTGCATGGTTTGGCTGGTCTGAACTTCCTTTTGGTACCAGGTCCTTTCCTCTATTTTGTTTTCCACTGCAGATAGTAGTGGACCAGTCCTACTACCCTCTCAGTGTATGTGGGATTCTCAACTTATCACCATAGCAATGCTGCGTGAAACTGCTGAGACATCATTTTCAGCTCAACACTCACTGAATCCTTTCAGCAGCATTCAAACAGAGGAATGTTTGCACTTCCTTCATCAGTTGTACAGCCGTGTGTATGTAGTGTGTGGTGTAGTTTTGCGGGCTGCCATTATTAAAACTGTGGGTAGAGTGAATAAAAAGACATGCCAAAAAATTACCAGGTACTATTTACAACGTTTACTAATAGAAAATAACTTAAGAGCAATTTGAGTTTGGTAGAGCTGTGCTGTACCATACAGTGGAAATGTGGTATAGTGGGTAACTAATCTTAACAGCCATTGTTGTGATTAGGCATTTCATTAAAAAAAAGTTGGGTGTTCTTAAGGAAATTTTGAATGATCAACATTTTTATTACTCCTCGCAGGAGTGCCACTCTCAGCTCCTGAGGCACAGGAACATGTACCTTCAGCATGTGAAGCTGATCATCAAAGCAGGAGGCCCCTGGGAAAATCCAGTGCTACAAGGAATCTTGAAGGAGGCAGACTTGTCACCAAAAGAGGGTAGGCTCATGACTGTATTTAATAGCTGACATAGCATATACACAGAGGACACTGTGTTGTCAAGTGGGCACCCCACTCCTGTGACCAGACTAGGTATTGAAACATTCACTGAAGTTGTTATCAGTTCTGCAGAGTGGTGCAGGTAGAAGAGGGAAGGTGAGCACACAGCTCTGTGGACCAGCAGTGCTGATTGATAGGGAGTGTGACAGGTTGTGTTATAGTCTCTGCTGCACTATCACATCGCCAGTCCACACTGTCAAATGGAGTTCAGGTGCTGCTGATTTCTTTGGATTTGTTCAACAGTATTTTGCTTGGAGGCTGTCTAGGCTGTCATGGCTAAAATTTAAGTGTCATTTACAGTGTTTGGTGAACTCTACAGTATTGTTCAGATGCTAAGTTCAGTTCCTGCTAGAAATGTATTGACCTCACGTCAGCTGACAAAATGTTTTTAGCAAAACTAGTGGCTGATTGTAAGCTGTTTCCTTCCTGCTTCCTTCGGCATCATATCAGAGATCAACAGAACTCAAGGGCCAGTATAGAGTTCTAATGACACCAACATCAGTGTAACTCTATTTGACATTACTCTAGTCAACACTTGTATGTAAATACCCCTATATCATATACATTAACCCATGTAATTCCCTCCCGTGCAGTTGAGGACTACTTGAGCTCAGAGTTGCCGGTATTCTTTGAGCTGCGGATTCGCTATCTGCAGGCCTGTGAACGAATGCAAGAGGCCATGGCGCTGGCTAAAAGCTGCCTGGAAAATCGCGAGGCTGGAAAACACTTGTACTTCCATCAGGCCTACCTGACCTGCCTCCACAAGGCCTCACTGCATGAACACCTTTACAAGGAGGTAAGAGACAAAGAGTGGTTAAGGCAAAGGATGTGAGACATTGTAGATAAATATGCAGTGGGGGAAAAAGGTATTCAATGTGTCAACATTTATTTCTTTAAACATATTTCTAATGCAGCTATTTATTTGACATTTACATCAGACAATGATATTAACTCAATGAAACTAACATACAACATAGTGTGGTCAGACGAGACAGAAATCAAACTTTTCTGCAACAGTAAGACCTGTCATGTTTGGAGGAGAAATGGCTCTGCATATGACCTTAGAAATGCCACACCTACAGTGTAGTTTTTAGTTTTAAGCATCATTGTATGGGGCTGTTACTCTTTTGTGGAACCAGCAGAATCCACATTATTTAAGGGAAGATCAACAGAGCCATGTACTATGAATTTCTTAAGAATATGTTGCCACCACAAGGAAGGTGAGGACTGGATGCAGGTGGACCTTCGAGCAGGACAACAATACACAACATGCTGCAAAGGAGACAGTCAAATGGTTCCAGAGGAAGAAAATAAAGGTGTTGGAATGGCCCAGTCAATCACCAGACTTAAATGTAATACATTTGTGGACGAAGTTGAAACTCAAGATTCACCATCTGGCCCTCCAGAATCTTCTAAATTTAAAGACTGTCTGTGTGGAGGAATGGACCAAATTGACCATCTGAACACAGTGAAAGACTCATTTCTGCATATTGGAAGCATTTTAAAAGCTGGCATTGCAAACACAGGCTTCTCCTCTACTTATTAAGTACATCTCAGTCAGCATGTGCAATACGTTTTTATTTTCCTGTTTTTCCTCTTCATTTCACATAACTTTTGTCATGGATAGAAATGTTATTTCTTTATCTGTATAGTTTTATTGAGATAATATCAATGTCTGGCGTAAACTTCATGTGAATAGCTACTTTGGAAATATGTTGTATGAAAAAAATGCTGTTAAATACTTTCCCCCACTTTATTTGCCCCGTTAGATGGCAGAGATGGTGTTAGTAGAAAGTAAGGATGATCAGAATAGTTATACTAGTCAAAATGGGAAACAGAACAAATTGCATTGCATATTCTCTCTTTATAGTTGGACTATATCATTAAATAATCAAATAAATCAACCAGGAATAATCTAATAAATGATTAAAACTCAACTCGTCATGATGCTGTACTAAAATACAAAGGAAATTCGTCAAAGCTGTATGATTGAGGTGGAAGGATTGTGTGATTATGAATAATTTGCAATAGCTCTTGTATTCCTGGTGTCCCTCGTTGATTGTAATGCATTTTATCTTATTTTTTACTTGGTGCATTTTTTTATGGTTGTATGTGCTTCTACATATCCTCCTCCTCAGATGGCAGAGATAGACGGCCGTGACGCAGTGGAGATCATCTGCAACACAGAGAGTGTTGAAAAAGATGAGCTTCTGTTGTCGCTGTGTAAAGCTTTCCTTACCCAGCAGCTACACAATGGAGACATGTACTACATCTGGTAAGAATGACCTAAAAGTAGATTGGACGATCCTTCTCAGTGGTCATAGCTTATGTTAATTTCAAGTTTTATAGTTTACCCAGTGTTTGCTAAATATGTGTATGATAAATCTTGTACGAAGGGGAGCTGTTTTAGGGATGCACATTTTGATATTTTTGATTGGTTCAGTACCTTGTCTATTTACTGACTTGGGTACTAGGACAGTTGCTTAATTAACATGTAACTATTGTGTTGGACTTATAATCTTCTGCCTCCTGCAGGGACCTGGTGTTCATTTGGAGCAGGTTGTATCTAAGGGCCCATCCCTCCAGACATGGCTTCCTGGCTGAGTGCTTGCAGTTGGCTTCTTCTGCTACTAACGTCAGAGCCATCTTCCCCTTCATCAAACTGGTCAAAACAGAGGTACGTCAGACATCACAGCATCATCTTTTTCCATGTTGTGCTTTTCATCACAAATGATTAGAAAATATTTTATACATTGTTAAGCTGGCATATTAAAATTGCGTCGACTTACTTGTGCCTCATACCTGAGGAAGATTGTTGTCAGATCAAAACATCCTCTACAATGTTGGAAGCACACAGCTTCAGTTTTGTGTCACTTAGTCAGAATAGACATGTTTGTTTTTAATCATCTTGGTTTTGGTCATTTGGTTCTCCCATCTACCATTTTACTTTGTGTTAATCACCGGTGTGTTTGTTTTTGGACAGCTCGGGGTTGAAGGAGTCCAGGTCTGTGTGGAGCTTTGTGCTCGGGCCTTGCAGCTGGGTGACATGCAGGACGACAGTGTCGGCCAGTCCCTTGTCTGCAAGACCATTGCCTTCCTGCTACCTCATGACTTGGAGATCTGTCGAGCTTGTGCCCTGCTGGTCTTCTGCCAGGAACGCAGTCTGGAAGCCTACCGAACTGTCTGCCTGCTTTACACGCATCCTGACCAGGAG
This sequence comes from Epinephelus moara, assembly GCF_006386435.1. NCBI lineage: Eukaryota > Metazoa > Chordata > Actinopteri > Perciformes > Serranidae > Epinephelus > Epinephelus moara. The sequence goes on from NC_065512.1 coordinate 26,183,108, forward strand.
CCGCATCCCCACAATAGCCCTGTCCGGACCAGCGTTCGCTTCCATATTCTGCAGGTCAGAGGGAGTGAAGAGGGGAATATATTATATGAAATAAAATATATTTATCAGATATTTAATCATTATGAATTGTGCTGAAGATTTTTACATTTCTGTTTCCCAGATGCTCAAGCAGCGCCTGTGTTTTGACCCAGAGTTTTGGAACCTCCTGACTCTCAGGGAGCATTGCTTGGAGTTGATGAGTGACAAGGTCATGAAGGCCGCTGTTCTCAGCGAGATGGAGGAGGAGGAGGAAGAGCTGCTAATAAACAAGTGTGTAAATGACGCATGCAATCAAGGTTTTGATTCCTGCCAGTGCACTGGAGCTGCATTTGTGAACCTTCCAGAGGAGCATACTTTGGGTGGAGAGACAGAAAAGTGTGTTGCCCCATCTAATGACGCTCTTCTGACGAGGAGAAAATGGAGGAAAAGCCTACGAAGGAGAAACAAATTGTCTGACGAGGCTGACCTTGGTGATGATCCAGAGTTCAAATACAATCTCAAATCCACCTCTTCAGGCAAAACGCCTGTGTATTCACTAAGACGTAATCACACTAACATGGAAAATTCTGCTTCTGTTAAACCCTCTCTAAAACGCAATAGAGAGTACTTGTCTAGATGTGTGAAGAGCCAAATTTTGAAAAGGAAGGGTAAGAAGAAAAGATGGTTGCAGGGTCTTCCAAGGCTGGAGCCGATGCAGACAGATAAAGAGAAGAAGGTCAAAGTTAAAGGGAAAAAACGAGGACGGAAGCCTTCACAGAAACTGGAACTCTCCTACCCTGATAATGAAATATCCCTTACAGAGGAGGAGTCTGGTTTTGAAGAGATAACAGACGCAGAAGACAAAGAGCTGGATATGCCTCACCTAGAGAATGAACTTGAACTAAACAGAGAACATCAAGAGAATGAACTCGAGCAGATGGATGAGCTTGAAAAAGAAAATGGACTCGAGACACATCCTGACTTGATCTGTGATAGCAGTCTTAATGAACAAACCCAAGAGGAATCTAAAACACAGTTTTCTGAAGGTCTTCCCAGTGAGCCTCAAGCAGCTGTTGAAGCTGATCCTGAGCTTGATGGCCCACCCTTGGATTTATTGGATTGTCCAACATCGTTACACAGCTACTCCAAAAGGCTTGATGGTGAGAAACTGCAACCTCCAGAATCTTCTGCACCAGATGAGGTTAATGGCGACGCAGAACAGGAACCCCAACCAGTCAACACAGTGGAAACAGAAGTGTCAAACACTGAGGTCAGTTGTTTGTCTGTACACCTTTTTACACAGAGATGTGTAGTCATTCAAGAAGTCCCTTCATTACAATGCCTTTGCTTTTTTATACAGAACCAAACAGCAGCAGCATAATGCTGCCCTAGTGTGTGATTTTTGATAGGATGTAGACGTTCCATAAACAAAAGAGGTGTGACAGGCGTGACATATGATACGCCGGCTATGGCCTCTAGGGTGACATATAGCATATGCATCGGCAGCTCTTTATAAACAATAACAATGGCATAACATTGCAATAACAATTATTTACCATACCTGTTATATGGCGGCTAATCCTGTCCTCTGTGCCGAGAATAAAAAGCTCCCAGACGTAATTCTTTTCCCAATTTGCAGACATTTTTGGCCGCTGTTCCTCTACTTAAAGCTAGCTGCTAACTGCTGCTTACCTGCTTTATAAATCCCCTGGTAGTGGGTTGCACACACAACATTTGGAAAATGTTACACCCATCCTGTCTTTGGTCCTGTCCCGCTGGCTTTCTCTTTTACAAAGATGTCAGTTTAGTGTTGTTTCTACCTTTGCTGCTAGCCTAAAGGTGAGACAACTCTGTCCCATCATTCAGCGATCAGACCTTTATATTAAGAACAGCAAGGTTGAGTAACAACGTAAAATACCTGCCTCAAACAGGCAGTGTAAAAGGGGCTTGTAATTATCCCTCCAGGAATTTCACGATATAGGCAGGGCTCTAACTTAACTTTTTTCATCACCATCCCAAACCATCCCGAAGAAAATGCTGCCTGTTCTAATTATAAGAATGGCTGCCTAAAAGCCGGGACAGATAGCCTACGCTGCTTTGGATGATGCTGATGCAGTTCAGCTTCTTGCTCTGTGTGCTTGTGTGACACACTTCTCACTCTTGAATTTTGTACTCTTGCTGTTTAATTTAGAGAACTTCAACGGAGATTAATGTTATGGTTTAATGGTTTACAGTATATACTTTCTTTTTTTTTAACCCTCTGTCCCGTGACTGTCCCAAATTGTATTTTTTATCATCCCTGATCAATTTTTTTTCTGTCTCAGCACAGCAAGACATCCTTATGTTAGAGCTCTGAATTGAGGTTCATAATCACTGGGCACATGTATTCAAAATTACTTACTTACTTACTTGTTGAATGATGCATTAGCACATTTTGCTTAGAATAAACTATACTGCAGTAGAATTCATGTGTTTACACTTTGAGAAAACATTTATTCAGGAAGAATGCTTTGGCATGCACTGAAAGTGCATATAAATAAGAAAAATAGAAAAACACGACGGGGGTTCCAGTCCAACTTTTGTTTGGAATATGATTTGATGTTCCTCTGACTTTTTCTGTTGAACTTGTAGCACTTATTCCTGTGGTTTGTTGTCTTTCCTCTAGGTGAAAGGCAAGAGAACGTGGAAGGACAGAGTACTCCGAACTCAAAAATATGCCCACTTGATGTACCACTGCAACTTCTGCCGCAAAGACTATAAGGGCCTGAATGTCATGAGGCATGCTCTGTCACACCTAAAGAGTAGGAAACTGAGATGTATACTCTGTGGAAAACGCTTTAAACAGCTCCCTTTTGCCAAAAAGCATGTTTTGGATCACATCGATGAAATGTGCAAGGAGAAACCCTCTGATAAGGAGCCATGCGCTGAGGACACTGCAGCTGCAAATGGAATAGTAGATAATGTGGAAAATCAGAGTCAGCCTCAGGTTGAAAATCAGACTTCCATTCCCAGCGAGGAACCTCTTAAACAGAAACCCACAGGCAAAACTAAAGTGTCAAGCCTCAAGAGGGAAGATCGAATCATCAGGAACCTTCGCACCCTCATCAAAAAGACATCCGTGCTTCACAAAAAGTGCAAGAACCCTAATTCAAATATATTCAAGCAGGTGGACTTCAAGGATGAGCAGGTAGTCATTTCAGACGGCCAGGTTATCGTAAGAGATCCATCTGTGATCAAGAGGGAGGGAGAAGGAGAGGTGGAGAAGCCAGCAGGAGAAAATGGCTATGGCATGGATATCGCATATCACTTGTGTCCCTCAGAGTCTTGTGACAGAGTTTTCTTGAGGATCAGCACCACACTAACAAAGCATGCAATCAAATGCCATATAAGTGAAGAGAGTGTGCTGGAGAAGACCTTTGTGTGGGCCAAACACAAATGCACCCTATGCCTCAGGTAAGCCATCCAGTTTAATCAGGCATCACAGACTTCTTTATTAGGCTTGGGCAGTATCTATTTTTTCATACCTTCCTAACATTTCACCGGGGCACAAGAAAGACGTAAAAAGAAAAAGGAGCTACTAGTGATAGAAGTCACTGTAGCATGTATGTTTTTGTCTAGCCTAAAATGCTGTGTTCTAATACACAATTAGCCTACTCAGACAAGTCCTGCTAGGTTTAAAAATGTAGGGCCCATAGAATAATGAATAGATAGAAAATAAGCGCTCTACTTGCTGGAGGACCTGATGACACTTGACACTGCGGTGAATACAGATACATCAGCGGGCTGAGCAGCGGGCTAATGATGTGCTGAATAAAATCATGCAGCTAATAGTGTCATCACAATACTGGAAGTTCTGATGTTAATACAATACCTTGAAAAGCATCAATATCCAATGCCATGGGGAACATTGAGTTTGAGGGCATTGAATTTAAAAATGTTATTAAAAGATAAATATAACAAGGCTATAACATGACGACTGGGCAGCTGGTACAAGTGTATCAAAACTGAAAAATGAGCATTGGAGATGATTCAATATTCAGAATTAATATGTATCAATAAATCAATATTTTTGACACTCGTGGCTCGAAAACTGCTTTTGTAATTGGAAGACGTCATATCAAGATAAAGTTAGGCCTATACATGGCAATACTCTCAAAAAGGGGCAGAGGCATTTTTTGTTTTAGTAGTTGTGTAATTTTATCCCCACCACTCGCAACTGGCATCTTTCTCAGCTGAGCTGCCCATTCAGCCATTCGAGACTGACCTCTGGTGGCGCATGCTGTGCACTACAGTACATGGCCTCAATACAGCATCTTAGGATCAATTTAATAGAAAGAGGAGCATCTTATTTGTATTAAAAATCATACCTTTGAGATTTCTAAATAGCCTGGTATACCGTAATACCTTGATGCTGCCCAAGCCTTTTCCTTACTTAGAATTTAACAAGATCATCTACACACATTTATTTGGTTTGTTAAAAAAGGCATTCATTGTATTAATGATTGGTATACCTGGTCATATTGATACAGTTTTCTTCTTTACTGCAGACTAAGTTTTTTAGGAGAGCTGATTGTCCTGACTTTGCTTCCTTCCAACAGGCAGATACAGTTCCTCCAGCATTATAAGGACCACATGAAGCGCCACAATACTACTCTCCAGCACTTCTGCTACCACGTGGAATGTGACCAGCGCTTCTCGACACAGCAGGAACTAAAGGACCACGTCAGTACCCACCAGCCCTTTAGACCTCAGTGTCCATTCACAGAGTGTGATAAGCTCTTCTCAACCCTTCAAGGTCTGTATGACCATGAATGGAGACACTACATCCCAGCGCCTCAAAGAGAGGAGCTAGAGTCGGGACTCAGCAGACAGAAGATGCAAAGTGATGAAGCTCCATGGAAGCAGAGAGTGAAGGTTGAGGAGATATGGCTGCAAAATAAAAAGTTGCCGAGTGGGAGTCCCGCCCTTGATCATGTTGAGGCCTCTAATCTTGAGGAGTTTAGAGAAATGATCAATACTGAAGATCAGCCATGTGAAGTGAACGCCCCAGACACTAATCAAGACCTGTCTAAACCAGTAAACACTGTCAGTCATGAGCCTATGGACGACAGCAAAGCCACCATTAATGGACATGAGGATGAGACAAGAAACCAACTGTCAGAGAGAAAAATCTCCACTTCCCAAACTGATGCTGCAAAACCAAGTAAGAGCTGTCGAAAAAGGAAGCCCGTCGAGTGGGACCCCCTTAATGTCCGAGACCTTGAGGATTTGTCCACTTTGTCTGAGGGAGTCCAGCAGAAACTGGGAGAGCCACACATCACCGAGCACAAAACCTTCAAACCTGAAGATCCAGCCTACGCAACTTTCGTCAAAGCCCCCTTCATTCGGCCACCACCCTCCACCTACCTGGACGAATCTCGCCTCTCGATGCATAAAAGGAGGACCACTGATGAGGCTGCTCCTCCAAAGAAAAATGCTTACTGGAGCAACAAGAAAAAGAATGAGCCATCACCAGAAAAGCAGCAGGTGGATAATGCGGCTTCTGCACAGAAGATCAGGCATCGCTGTGACAAATGTCTTTCCTCCTTCAGCAGCCTAGAAGAATTAGAGAAACACCAAGCCCTGAACACCTGCTCTGCACTCTTTGGCTTCGATTCTGACGATGAAAGTGAGTATGATTCACTGATTACAAAGCATATCGAGCCATTGTTGTATTGATATTTCGAATTAGCTTGAACTACTGAATTATCAATTTGTGTTATGTTTATTTTTTAGGTTAGTGACAAGCAGCTGTAACTGGGGTGACCACTGTACTCTGCCACCTGGCTCAGGGCAACCATTCAAGATAAAGGAACACTGGAAACCTTCCCTGTTACTCAGATACAGTACTTATTTAACTCCTGAATACCAATTTCTAAACACTGAGGAAATGTGTGCCATAATGGTGAATTGGATTTTTTTTTTTTTTTTAATAATAGAGCCTTTTCGAAGCAATAATTTTGACAGCTAAAAATAGTTTTGAACACATTGTTATTCCTCAAAACGTCATCCACGTGTGCTTTGTCAAGTAGGTCAAACAAACATTAATGTGATAAATATGTATTCTCTCTCTCTTATCTATGATAAGTTGATATTTACTTGCCTTTTCAAACATTGGTTATAAAAACTAATATTTTCTAAGCAAATCTTAAAGTAATGCTGAAAAATGCCTGGGAACTGACAAACCAAATATTGCCCAAGACAACCTCCTTAGAACACACATAGTTGTCCATGCACAAAGTCTCAGTTACGCCTTAAAATAACTGGTAATCACAGAATGGCAGAATTTTAATGACAACCATTTGACAACCAAGTGTACATGTACATTTGGGTCATATACTCAACAGTATATCTTTTAACAGTGAGGTAAAGAGAGCCCCAATTAACTTAATTTTTAATCACTTTTTTTTTTAAAATTGACAGTTAATTTGAATGTAATCAGGATTTATTTTCGGCTTCACTAAGCCTTTTTGGATCAAGTGGATATAAGTCATTTTACATCTATTGTAAGCCTGTGATTTTTTACAAAGATTATAGACACGTTCTCCAACTATGAACGATAATTTATTTAACCATCTAATAATCTATATAAGAAAAAATGGCTTGGCATCAAGATTTGCTCACAGACTTGCTCACAGAGGGTGTGCCATCATACTCAATGGGACTTCATGTTTCCCACCTGAAGTGTTCAAATGATGCCAATCATGGCGTCAGATTATGATTTTAAAGTCCTATCCCCATTTTGTCCTCAGAGTATGAATTTACATGCAGTGTATCATAAGCAGTGTTTGCAACTGTATGAAATATTGTTAAAAAAAGTCATGTTAATTGGTGGAAAGATGAGCCCAATGCTGTTCAGCATGATTGTTAATTATTCTAGTCTTCCAAATGAATCGCACACCTCTCTGAGCTTTGGTCTCTGTAGAGCTGATGTATAAAAAGCCTCAATAGAAATGACAACGGATATGTGGTGGTTGTGTCCCCCTTCAGATCTCTATCTCTAAATAAATGCTCTGAACCCTTGTCACATACAGCACATTTTCAAACTGTAGGAGGAGGTGTTTCCAGCATAATTTGTGTGGGCAGCTGTTTTTGTCACTAAGCAGGATTGGGTTTGCCTTTGTTAACTGGTCTTCTGGTCATGGTATGACAAGATTCACTTGTCCATTAAAGCCGTGACCAAACTCTCTGAATCCATGTACATCTGCCTTCATACTGTCACACTACTATTCTGTACAGTATACAGATTATTCACAATTATGTTAGTGCCAAGAATGAATCACAGTATTACTGTACATGCATATTAAAAGGAAACTTTGCTGATTTCAGCATGCTCTGAAAATCGGTTAAGTTTCCCTTTAAGATCAATAATACAGTACCAGATTGCTTTTAAGTTTTTTTTTTACTTTTACTCAAGTCTTTCATTATGTCGAATATTTCACATTGGTCATTTGTTATGTATATACTTTTGAGAGGATCTGTTTAATAACTTTTAATGTAATGTTTTTATGGGACTGCACTTAAACCTGCTTATTTATATGTAAAAATGTTAATAGATTGGATTTGTAAAGGTAATGACAATTCCCCATCTATTTTTCTTAAAGAAAAGTGATTAAATTTGTTTGAATAAACAAATGCGACTAAAAGTCTTTTTCGTGGTTGCTAATTGTTATTAGTTTACATTATTTTTTGTAGCACATTACTCACATGAACAACCAAAGACATTTAGAGTAGATATGTTACATGCAATGAGATTATACAGTCAAATAGACAGCAGACAAACTCTTTAAATAGTTTATTTTTCACTTCGGCATTGCATATTCACTATTCATAAACATATTGCTTTATTGTTAACCCCAGGAAAGAGGAAAATACAACGTCTTATATTAGAATTGCTTGTTTAAAAAACTTTTTGCATCAAATTTTCCTGATACATGAGGTAATTTTGAAAAAGTACAGGGATCACTGATATACATAAATAAAACTTTTTCTTCAGTCCAATTTAGCCCACAAAGTGTCTTCCCTTATGCTTTACTCTCACTCAGTAGTGGAGTTAAGTGTTGTAAAGCCAAGGGTGCACCTCTCACTGAAGGCATGTAGTCGCAGAAAAAGTGCAGTCTATTAAGACTGAGTGGTGTTGTAAATCTATTGCACATACTGTATTCCAATATCATCTAACTGACACGCTATATGTCTAATTGGGGTAAGTGTTTAGGTCCAACTATTTCTTATAGCTGAGCTAGTAATAGGCTAGAAACAAAGCATGAGTGAGAGGCAGTCCTGTTACAGGCCAGCATTCAAAATTGGAGTTTTCCACTATCTCATGCAGCAAATGCATTCCAATTTTAACACATGCTAATTTAACCATATGCTTTGGTGCTGCTTGTATCTTAACGACAAAGAAACTGACAGTTACAGTAATGTATGACGATGTCTTTTTTAAGGGATATGGATTGTGCAGAATGAGCTGAAATTGTTATACACAACATGCATCGTACAAGATGACAACTCAGTAGTTTCCACTCACATTTTCCTTTGACCTGAGATAAGAAAATGGAAACAGAGAAAGGCCCTTTAAATAGAGGTTGTTCTGAGCCACACACTCCTTGTAATCGTATACAGTAATTATATTAACCTAATGTGTAGTTATCACACTGGAAGATATATGTTAAAAATAAAAATGTCGTACAAACTTTAAGGCCAGGTATAATGGTAAACTAATGGAGCTAAATTTCAATGTTGGAAAAAGGAATCAAAGGGATCCTGTACAGTTTTATAGGCAGCAACTCAACACACCAAAACCCTGCAAACTCTAATCAACACTTAAATCTGCTACATCTCACTGTATCCATGACTACTGAGCAATTAAAAATATTTTATATATATTTTTTCAGTTCCCACAGACATTCTGAAAACAGCCCATTACGCTCACGCTGACCAACAGTGAACATTTTCCTTATTGAAAAAAGTACAAATATGTCTCGACAGGTTGGTGATAAACATGCAAAGTGTCAGAGTGCATCCCAAAGGGTGTGGTTTTGATAAATATTTCTATAATCCAAAATATTACTACATCTTTTACCAAATAACTGTGCCAAAAAACACAGCTGTAGCACTTCCCCGATTTCAAATGGAAGACCTGGATCAAATAGAGGGGTGAACAACCATATAGAGTCACATGACAGAAGGAAGAAACAAAATATTACCAGGGGTTAGGGGAAAAAATAGCACAACATGCAAAAGTCCAAGCACTGCATCCGCCTACTATGTGCTCCAAACATGGAAGTTATTTTTAATTCAGGGACTGGATCCTACAAAGGATGTGAACCACAACGACGGGGACTTCAGAGGATACAGTTCCAGTCCAACCTGTGCTAATCGACTGGAAAGATAAGTGACAGTAGCAGCACCTAACCAGATTTTGTCTGTCCGATGACAAAGAGCTTGACACCTGGATCATAGATATAAGAAAAAAGGGAATAAATTATACATTTCTTTGAGGGCTAACATCTGGTATTTTACAGTGTTATATTTTAGTACTTAAAGTCCATGGCATAGGATGATACTCTAACGTTCCATTTTATCAAGTGTAGAAAACATTAGCTTGTTCACATCTACAGGTTAAAATTTTGGACCAGATGTGGAGATTCCGTAGCCTGCTAAACATGAATGAGTAGGTTTGTAAGTTCAAAGGGTTTCATATGGCTTGTCAAGGCAGTGTGTTTGTGTCATCCCCATCTGCTTTGATTAAATGCTCCAGATAAACAGCCCAGTGTTGTGTTGGACTGAGACGATTGTGATAATCAATGACTCCTGAGTTGCTGACATGGTGTTTAAAGACTTTGGCTGGAGAGCATCGAAGCCATATTGATGATTGTTGTGATTATTATTTTACAGTATGCTTTTAGTTAGCTTTCGCTGTGTTACTTTACATAAAAAATATTTGGGAAATGTTGGGCAATTTTCAGGCTTTGACGTTTTACACAGGACAGTAATAACTAAACTCGAGAAAAGGCTTAACGTGCATCTCGTCCTATTAAAAGTTTCTGTGCGCAACTTGATTTCCAAAATAGGAAATCAAAGTATCTGTTGTTTCTTCAAACCAAACAAAAATCTAAAAATGTACAACTCATATACAGTATATACCAAAACCAAACATAGGGTGTAGGAATTACAGTACGACCTTAAAGCTAGAATAAGCTTGCAAAGAGCAGTATTATTCAGTGGCACAATGCAAACACACCCATCTCACCACTCTGATTTACAGTTTGTTTTGCATAAAAACCATTTGCATGGTTCAGGAGAAGTGGATTGCATTCGGCAAAAAAGTCATCATCACCAACCTTCTGTTTTTTTTAGGCAGATGCAACTCAGTAGAAAGTGGACAGATGCAAAGAGACACATAACTTGACGTGAATGCGTTTGTGCGTGCATGCTCAATGGGAACTGTTGGTGCTCCAGTCGTAAGGGAGGAAGATGATTTTGGTCTTCCCAGCAGAGAGAACACCCTGCAGGCTGGTCTTCTTTGGAGAGTCACCCATGTGCTCCACCACCCACTTCAGCAGCTACAAGAGAGACAAGGTGGGGGAAAAAAAAAATCACAGGGTGAGGTTCGCGGTTGGGTTGATTCTGTATTTTAAACTATGAAATGATTTGTAGTTAGTTACTCAAGTACTGGACTTAACCCTATGGGCCCTAGGCCCATAGGGTTAAGTCCAGTACTTGATATTACTTTTAAGCTCATATCACAGTCATTATAAAGGCTACATACACATGCTATATCTTGTTTTTTTCAGGACAATCTGGGCTAACCAGATTTGCCATCATTTCATGTCCTACTATGTGCCTGTATTTTATATTAATTTTTATATCAATGAAAAAAACAAATCCGTGTGACTAAATTATTACATTTTTACATGTATCTCAGCATAGCAAGTTGTAAAAAGACATATTCTACGATATATGAAGAGGGGAGACTCTGGCAATATAAGAACCATGATGGTGGGACATTCTGTCACTTCACAGTTGTCCAAAACATGTGGTTTGTGCCAGGCGGACATGATTGCCAGTATTTTTTCATTATTGCAAGAAATTCCATTGACTCATTCACAAGTCAAAAATGTGTTTTATCTGAAAGAAACATGCAATATTTACATCTAAGATAATAGAAAAATAGTCAACCAAGTGCAATGATGTCCTCCAAGATAATATTTGTTTTTCAGTTTCAGTTATATATTGGGGAGACATTTTGGGCATTGGTGGGGGGGCACGTGTCCCCCTCAATGTATATGGTGACTACGGCCCTGTCAGCATGCATAATTAGGCTGCACTTGTCTGGGTGCGCAAAGGTGAAGTGCGCTGGTCTTGTCATACAAAGTTTGATGGAGTGTCAACTGGACAATATGGAGATATTTGCATCTTGAAAGCCAGACTACAAATGTGGATAGACAGGGAGAAACACACGCAAGCCTAAGACATGGTAAGATACGATATTCCTCACTATATGAAGTGACTGATAACAAGATCTGTATAATGGATCGTAAAGAAATGATGGGATGACAGTACAATGGTGTGTGTGGTATCTCTGGAAAGCTCTGCTCCTGCTCTTTCATGTGATATGCGTGGCATTTCTGTGCGAGCCTGCGTTCGCGAGTAATCCATCCAAGAGTAATGTGTGTGCAGAGCTGCACGAAAGCTCTGTTATTCATGATTTTAGTGTAAATTTATCATTTTTTTTCGCTGTGAAAACATTGGACTACCGACAAGTGCTTGGACTTGTCGGAAAGCTGTGATTCTGCTGTTTCACGTGATATGCGTGGCTTCTTGCTATGACACACGGTCGCGGAGAAAATCAATAGAGAAGAACAGGGGTGAATTTGGACGCACTATGCGTCATTCGGGCCCATAGGGTTAAGTAAAGTGCAAGTGCTTTAAAATTAAGTATTACCATTATATGATACTTTCTGCTTTTACATTTTGGAGGCATTTTTTACTCCACAACTTTTATTTGACAGCTTTAGTAAGTAGTTACTTTGAAGATTATTCATACAAAATCTAAATCTACAAATATGATATATTATCATAGGTTAAGCAACCCATCAGTATACTGAACAAATTTGGAACCCATCAGCTATCATCTGCTGACAAACGAGGAAAAGACCACACTTACAATATTAAGATATCCCAAATCTAAGCTAATATCCAGTTTCATATCATGATATCAAAATAATATTGATATATTGCCCAGCCCTAGGTGTAGCCAGTATATATCCGAGCCAAGTCTTCTTCTTTTTAATGGACCTGTCATTCTAGCTAATCTCTAGAAACAGTAGGGGTGGGGGAAAAAAATCAATACAGCAATCTTTGCAAATATACATTTTGATACAACTTTTGGTACTAGAATAATAAAATCAATTGCTTTTTTTGGTCCACTAGATGGTGCTGTTGTGTTTTTGTCCTCATGAGGTCAGCAGAGGTCTCAGTGAGCTGTTGGCATTAAAACATCTGGACTTATTTGGGATTTTTTTTTATCACAGATGGAAAGAAGGACTTGATTACGACCCATGTGATTCGCAAGCAGTGTCACATGAGAATACTCCAGGAATACTACGAACATGAGGGCTCACCTCACACTCCACCATCCAGAGATAGCATTAGCTTCTGACAACCAAGCTAGCGCTAGACCAAGTCCGCTGAAAAAACAACCAACACTGGACACATTTAGCTTGACAAAACTACCATCCAACTCTGAGAGAGCTAAGAAAATGACAGTCCATCATATACTTAATGTGCAAAGATCTGCATCCATACAGTGTTGCTGAAAATGAAGGCTTTTGTTACATGCTATCTTCCTGACGTTTTTTCATCGACACAGCCGTACTTAAGCTCTACAGAGAAGTGAAGCATGAAGTTGAGGAATCTTTGGATACAGCAGGAAGGGTGACATTAACTTGTTACGCCTGAACTTAAAGGTCAGTGGATTCACATGTGACTATAACAGCACATTATCTCACAGGGGACTGACAACTGCTGTCTCACGTTCTCCAAACTAGAGCAGTACACGAAAGTCACACTGCAGCAAACATTGCTGACCTGGGATTGTGGTTGGTTGAAAAAAACAACACTTTAATATGGGTGTTGCCATTCAGTTAGTCATATACCTGCATGTGAAGTGTTTTGCACACATGCTTAATCTGGCCTCACAGAGGGCGTTATATCTGCCAGCAGTTCAGTTTGTCAGGTGTATGCAGCAATTCTGACAGGTTATATGACGATGTTGGTCTGTCTGCTTTGCATCACATTTTGCTCCAATAAAAACGATTGAAGTCTGATGAACAGATTGAAAACTTATCCTCTGAGGTAAAATTGATGTTGGCAAAGTTTTCCTTTGGGGAATAATTCGCAGTTGGAAAAAGAGGCAATAAATCGCAATGTATTTTATCGTAACCTAGGTATCGTGATAATACCATATCGTAAGTCCTCTGGCGATTCCCACCCCTAAGAAACAGATATCTGCATATGAATGCAGTTGAATTAAATCTTCACCAGACGATAATCAATGGGTTCCAATTTGTATTTTGGTACTACTTGGACTACAGGCAGACACCAGAACACCTTTGAGATTGACCTTTGGATTCTGAAATGGGTGATTCTGCATATTGAGTACTTTTACATTTGGTACTAGTAAATGTATGAGTATAAATGAGTTTGAATGCAGGACTTAACTGTAACTGAGTATTTTCGTACTATAGAACTGTTACATTTAATAAAGCAAATACCTGATTACTGCTTCTGCCACTGCTATTATGTCTAATAATAAGACTGCAGGATTGGCAGTTGGGAGTCAAAACTACCTTTTCATCCGTTCCTCCAAAGTCAGCTTTGTACCACTTGAATATCTGGCTGAGTCGAACTTCTCTTTTCCCAGAATCCACCATACAGGCGTCGTCATTCTCCAGAAAGGCTTCAGCTGCTGTGCGGAGCTGGCTGTCAATGTCCTGATAGAGGTGCGGGGATCGGAGTTGATTTCAGACCATTCAAGCTCTAAGTATTTACCAGACACAACATGATGTATACAATCTACACACTCCATACATATTTGTGAAGCCATCTTACCTGTGGCGTGTATGTTTTAATTGGTGGGCAGCCCTTTGCACCACAGTTCAAGGCAAAGTGAATGAGGGGCTCTGCATCTGGAAGGGCCACCTAGTGGACGACATGGGAAACAGAATTTAAATCACATTAGTTATTCCACATAAAAGTGTCACTGCTTAATCAGTAAAATGTGCAGCTGTGATTTAACAGAGTGTCTCAATACTTGTAGTCGCGGGTCTGTTTTGGAGAAGGGCTTCAGAAGCTGTGCGACACCTTTTCTGTTCCCTCTCAGAACGCCATTCTCAATGTCCTGTAATGTGAACACTTCTCCTCCAATCAGGTAGCTCACATAGTTGAAGAACTATAAATGAGACAGGAAAAAATATGTCATGTAATGTCAACTGTTGTTGCTCAGGTACATGTGAATTGAATTAAATATTAAGACCATCTTAAAAACAACAAAACGTTAAGACAACAGGACCGTTCATGCCACTTAATATGCATGTTATATCTTTATATTCTAGTCTGGATGTAAAATAATGTATGCTGCACCAAAAATGGCTGCCATAAAACTCAATATATAAATACAAGCCCAACATCTATACATAAAGGTAGCAGGAAATGCTCTTGATAGGCTTAGGGGTTCCAGGAACACCTCTGAAACTCAGATCAGACCAAAGATTCGTGACGAGACGTAACCATTTTAGAACATTGCAGGCAAACTTGTAGCGGTGTGAACTGGCGGGTCTCAACTCCGCTCAAGCCGGTAATAGTGTCGCCTGTGACTCAGTTTGTCAAGTTGGCCAGCGGCTAGTTTTAGAATGTAAGGCATGTCACCTGTATCAACAATCGACTTGTAGCAAAGTCCGATGACAAGGTCAGCAGACTGCATGTTTTCTTGCTGTACTATTCCCTGACAGCACTCTGTCCCCGCCAAGCCATAGTCTATCTCATTTACATCCCTGGAGCTGTTGGCACGGATGTCGGCCCCTGTCCTCACAGTGTGTCAGTGTCAGACTGTGGATCGCTGCTGCTGCTTGCTTTATGTGTGCATGTCGTACACACATGCTTATTGATTACTCTCATTGTGGCATATTTATTATAAATACAGTTCATCTGAGACTTTTGTCTCTTTGCAGTGGTGTAAACTGGTAGGTTTCAGATTGCGGCAGACTGGTGCACTGCAGGTAGTTGCAGATTTAAGCTGGTCTTGTCGCAAATCTTTGGTCTGAACTGGGCTTAAGGAAACTCTAGAAGTACTCTGTGTGGTCCTACTCTGTATCTTTGCCACATGTTGGTGGGGGCCCCCAGGCGTAGGTACCCATGGATGACCAAGGCATTGTAGATGTTGATGAAGAAGGCCAGCTTCTCCTCCCGGCTCAGCGAAAGCAGCTCCACCCTCTGCAGCTGAATGGCCAGCTCACAGTAACGCTCAAAGGCGGGGTTTACTGACATGCCCTTGTAGTCCACAGTCTGTGGGAGCAAGGAAAGTGCAGTGGTAAAGTAACGAAAGAACCACATGCATATGAGCCATTTTATCATTCGTCACATCAATGTACAGTCAGAACATGTAGTAAAATACTGAAAGAAAAACAAACAAGTCTCATAAAAGGCCTCAAGACTAAAGCACACAAGGTAAACCTGTGAATCAGTGTAAGCCAAGTAATACTGACACTGAAATTAAAAACAACCAAACAGACTGAGGAATACACTCTGAGTCAGAAGCTCAGAGTAAACAAGGACATTACCTTGCCATCAGCAGAGAGATGCTCAGAAAACAGTTTCAGAATCAACTCCCGTACAAGCAAAGAGAGCTCAGCAGCTGAGAGCAATACAGAGAGAGAGAGAGAGAGAGATGGTTAATGTTTGACAACTTCAATAGCGTTCTCTGGTGAGATGAACCGAATCAATATCTGAATGGCAAGAGCAACTGTGTTAGCATAGCCTCAGTACCTTGGCAATTACTGGATCTGTTGCAATGCAACCTCGACTACATAGCTCATAGCCAGATTTCAAAACATTAACACTGAGGTGGGCCTTTCAATCTAACAACATAAATATTGTAAATGGGTCTAGGTGTATTTCCTGTTGGAGTGTTTGTTAATGCAGTAGCTGTCAGGGAGTAAACAGGGGCCAAAGCTGTTGGTCTAACAACAAAACAGCCATGACCAGCCTATAACATAATCATAAAGTGTGTTTAAAGTAGCTGTGACATAACCCCAGGGAAAAAATAATGAACTGCAAAAAGATCAGGGTAACCTTGGTGTTGTACAAATGAGATTATTATTAGGAAACATTACCTGTGGGAAAAGAGAGCATCGCAGATAAACCCAGGAGAAACACAGCCAAGCATAATAACACCAACACTTACAACAGCGGTGATTATAATCACCTCTGTGTTGTGCAGCACAGATTAGCTTGTTAGTTAGCCTCTAGAGGTGTGCAGCATTCAGGTAGAAAATACAGCACAGAGCCGGGCGGTATGTCTTACCACCACCACCACCACCACCAAGAAACTTTTGAAAAGAAATGAACAAGTATTGATGTGTCACAAGATGACACCAAACCTGCAGACAAGCCAACAAGGACTTAAAATAGGGCTTCAATGATATATATTTTCAGGCCTGTGTTTCCTCAGTGCAGGGATCGTATAATAACAGAATTAAGATATCTTATATAATACATGTTATCAAATACACTGCAGTCTGTTTTCCCAAGGTATTTCCAAGGTCAAACATAGACTTCCACGCTCATGCTGCACCCTAATCATACAGGAGGTGGAAGTCACTGATGGAATGATATATATTTTTATAAAAAGGCCATATATCAGATATATCATTAAGCCCTACTTCAGTGTATCCCACTACAGAGCTCACTAACCTAATATCCAAACCCAAGCAAACCCAAGCCAGCAGCAGAGGAAACGACAGGTGCTAGAGAGCACTGAAGGACACCAGTCAGCGTGAACCTGGAATGCGACGTGCGAATGCCCCAAAGCCCGATCCAGTCCTGACCTACCCTGGATGGGACTGCAGGCTGCCGTCTGTCCTGCGTTGAGAGCTGAGTGAGGGTCATCCTCCAGCAGCCTGTACAGTGTGTCTTTCCCTTCTCCAAAACTGCCATCCTGCTGCCCACAGCTGCGCACAATGACCATGTACTTCTTCTGCAACAATGCTTGGCCGGTACTAGAGGCCTCAGCCCTGGCTAGCACACACATGGCCACAGTGAGGAGTTCACAGGTGAAGTCAATGACCTTCCAGATTTGTTCCTTTAATTTGTACAAAAGCTGACACAACACTGGGTGCCTGTTTCACTGCAGGTCTACAGCCTTACTTACCCATGCCCTTCTCTTTCTGCAGCCAGTCAACCAGCTGATCACCCGAGAAGCTCTTTTTGTACACTGTCAGTCCCCTCCTATGACTGCCAATCACATTGCCATGTTTGAGGTCCTCTACCAGGTCTGCCAACTCATCCCTCTCACACATAAACTCTGCGAGAGCAGGAATATGCCAAGCCACACATGGACAAACACACAAATACACACATGTTCATACCCGCAATTATGAAGGAATATCTGCAGTCCGGCTTGTGTGTAAAAAATGTATCTGGTTGCTGGGAAACGTAGCACCTGGGTCAATGCTTATTATTCAGTATGGTTGATTTACATTTCTCAGAAAGAGGCCAGACACCAAAGCAACAAATTACTCACTGTATATGTAAGGACAGTTTAACTTGGATAAAAATATGGCATGTCTGTTAGAAATCATTTTTTAAAGTCCATAAAAATCCATAAACACAGATTAAAAAAAAATAACATTAATTTTGTTGCCATTTTTACATATTAAATGTTTAAGGGATGTCAGAGCTAATACACATGTTGTCAACAGGCAAAATCCTCAAGTATGTCCATTTATTTTCATCTAAAATCCAGACAAAACAGAATTGAATCTATGTGGGTTGTTTAGACTGACAACAACTGAGTGTTTGTTTAGCACTACATTAACACTGGGCTGCACAGTGGCCTATATGCACCCCGTAGCAGCCCAAAGCTGGCCAGTATTGCTAAAACAACATCCAGTGTAGTATCAAATAAGATATCATAAAGACTGTTGAGGGGGCAGGGACTAATTAAATAAACACTTTAGCATAATGATAGAAATATGAGGGACATAATTCCTTATTTGGAGGCAAAACTGAATTAAACATTTCTCCACAAAAGGCTGTGTAAGCACCCCTTTGGATAGACTTTGTTGACACAGTAGGGAGTTTAATAATCACATATAATGAGGCAGCCTGGTGCTGCAGGGCTCATCCAGAGTATCAAGTTTCCTGTATCAACTGTCAGTGTTGGCGATAGGGGCAGGAGATGAGCGTGGGCACACCATATCCGTACATGCCAGCACTAGTTTTACACTATAATTCTAACTATAGTTCATCTGAGTCAATGCCTCACATTAGGGAGGTTTTCCCCCAGTGGGGTGATTAATGTCACCATTTCATAACCTATTTTTAAGCACTCTAAACCACATCTGAAACTAATCGTGCAAAATTAAGCAATTTATCCACCCCGATCCTCGAAAAAAAGGGACTATACAATAATAGTTAGACACACTATGAACTGTGCATTAAGAACAGGTTAAGGACAGGACATTGGGATTAAATTTTTCTGCACCAACACGTGAAGGCAACAAAGTGATCTGGAAGAAGCAAAAACCCTTTACTTTCTTCCAGACCATTAAATTCCTCACCTCCATCAGTCTCCCCAGCTGTCTCCTCTTGCTGGTTCTCCTCTGGTAGTGGTGGAGCATCTGCTGGAAGAGGCTCTTTCTTGACCAGATTCACCAACCTCTGCAGCTCCTCAGGAGCCTGGAGGCGTGACACAGATTGACACATGCATACAAGTCTCGACACAATTTAAAATAATAATAGATGCAATTAGGATTTTTTTCGACACATTACATTAAGTTAATTAGTCACTTAGGGAAGTAGTATCTTTAGGCGTTTTTATTCCTTCTCACCAATTTCTGTAGGTCGTCGTTGCCCCCAACGTGAATGTTGTTAAAGAAGATCTGAGGGACTGAGGTGCGTCCTGTCAGCTCCTTCACCCTGGCTCGTAGCTCTGGATGCCTCCCCACATCCACGTCACATACCGGTACTCCCAGACGCCCCAGGGTGGCTTTAGCCTGCACACAGTGCGGGCACCCCTGGATGGAGTACACTGTTACCCGGCCCAGAGCGCTGCCCTCAACCTCCTCCATCTGCAGCAATGATGGAAAGACAAGAGGGCAAAGAGTTTTAAGTTGAAGCCTTCCAGAAAAAGTTGGCTGAGCTCCATGTTTTTCTCACCAACATCAAGTTTTACATGTATGCAAATTTACCTAAAAACTGTTCTTACCTTATGTTCCTTTTTCTGCGCTTGGCTACTGAGTGAGTGTGAACTACACAATAGGTGCTTCATCCGACACATTATAACTATGTTCAGTTCCTATTTTACATGAATCATTGAATGCACCTTTTGGCCTAAATGAAGCTTTAAACTCCTGCCCTTCTATGGGTCAGCAGGTGGTTTCACATGTTCACTGAGAGAGTTCATATAATCATACATGCACAAAAGTTTGGGAGCAAACATGTGAGACTACTTTTGTGTACATATAAACAGTCATGAAAAACACCTCTATTTTTCTACCTTAGATGAGATATTGCACATGCAAGCATTTCTGGTCTTTATACTACCTGAAAAAGGAATTGTTTTCTCTTTGCTACACACACAGTGGTGACACTGATAGTTTAATTCAGATGAACTGGTTCCAGTTTTGGGTGTTTACTTTAGGGCTCGTGTTTTGTGTGTCGCCAATGAAGGTGGCAGTTCTCCAAATGCTTTTGCACAATACTGAAGGAATCAAGTTCTTGTCCTCAACTTTCTGTACACTGAATGATATCAAATTGCAGTTTACAGTGGTGGTCTTCTGGCCAGTGAAGGGATTTAAACCAGCAGTCTCACAGTCCCGGATAATTCAAGAGAGGTGATTATGAGGAATTGAGGAACTTTTTCCCCCCCTCTCTTGGCACAATTTCCTCTCAGCTAATTTCTAAACATTTCCTTGTGTTGAAAGCAGGCCAATGCAATGTGTATTTCAACTGTGTGAAATGTTAGTAACTGACTTTGCATGAAGTTTAGCAATGACAGTGTTCCTCATTCTTTGTGACAAGGCTTTAAGCCAGCAGTCAGTCAATATTAGTCTGGGCTTATCAGTGCTGGATCAAACCACACCTCATGCTGATGCTTATAAATAGGTCAAGGTAGTTTATACACCAGTTTCACAACTTATTTGCCTTCCTTTCTGAAGTAATAAAGCAGTTCAATTTTTAAATTTGAGAATTGGTTTAGCACTATTTTCCACATGCAACTCTCTAACTCAGATACTGAATAGTAATAACTTCTTCCAAATGTTGATGGGAGATGACTGCAGATAAACAATGTACTAAACCTAGAGATTGTTAACCCGAATTGTAGAGTGACATTTACTGTCTTAGGAAAAGTAAAAATTTAAGGGGTTTAGACCATTACCAACAAGCTAGGCTAACCTTATCTTAAATCCCAAAAGTTTTTAATGGAGTTCGGCACGGGTAATGTAATGCATGTTTGTTTCAATAACTAAAAAGCATTATAACCGACATATCTATCAAGAGTGAATAAATAATTACACAACTCGTTTAGTGACATGTGTGTAACACTTTTCACCGCTGGATATAGCTTTAACCGTATAACGTTAATGACTAGAGAATGACGTTAACAAGCTAATGTGGATATATTAGCAAATGATAATAACTGCGTTACCTTTCAGCGTTTGACTCCCTCGCTTAATTCGGCTGTACAATTTAAAATCGCACAACTGCTCCCTTTAGTCCTGTTAATTAAAACATATTAGTTAATACGTATGTTAAGTATAACGCCAGCTGAGAGGTCGCTGATCTTGCAGGTAAATTACCCAGCTGCACTGGCAGGACATCATTGCGCAGGCTAGCCCATATTAGCTGCTTTAGTTAAGCTAGCTATCTTGTCTTCTGAGACGTTCAGGTGCTCCTCGTAAACTTAAAACTAAAGAGCGCTTGACTAGAAATCATATAATTTCACGGTTTGACATGACAGACGATGATTTTATCTGTCAACTCCATTCTGCCCTTTGGGACAGACCTTTAAAAAATGGGACAGACAGTACGTGACTGAGTAGCTACTTGGGGTTGTTTGTATGTATTTCAACCTGAGACTCCAATAATTCCCACAGCATTAAAGGCAGCTACTGGATGTACTGTCATACCGTGGCGGCAACCGTTGCTTCGCGCGGAACCATTCACAACTAACTCATGTTCCTGTACGGAGAAATCTCCAGTAGGACACGAATGGACGAAGAGGAGCAGATTTTCCTGTTTGGGAGTGTCGAAGATGTCAGGACTATCAGTTACAGAACGCGCTGGCTGTACAAAATTATTGAAGTTAATATCGAAAGAGGACTTATTGTCACTAAGTGACACGGTCACGAATAAAATGATAGTTGTGGAGAATGTTACAGGTATGTTTTCAATGTTTACCAGATAGCAAGGAGCAAGTAAGCTAGGATATCAGTAAGCGTTAAGCGTTAAATACATTCTGTTTTGTAACCGACATTTTTGACCTACTATGTTTTCTGACCCATTACCATACTCACTAAAAACCGTTACGTTATTTAGTGGTTAACGTTAAGGTGTTAAGGTGTTAAGGGCGGTGTCACGGACTCTGACAGAATTCAGTGTAGCACATTTTCCTATATTTCAACAGACTTAGCAAGCCAATGTCAAACATGCATTTCATGTAGCATAAATTGAAAGTTTGTACGAGCGGTTGTTAAAATATTCACTTCATTTTGTTCCACCAAAACACGTAACTTAGTGGGCGTGAACTAATTCCCGGAGGTTTTAGGAAAACGAAACTGTAAAGTAAGCTACCGTTAGGCTTCATATAGACAATACCTTAGTAATGAACTAAGATACTACATAAGAGTGAATTGCCTTTTAAATAAGGATATTGGCATGAGCTGACAATAGGGATTGCTGATGCTATTTCACTTTTGCCTGGAGGCATGTTCAGATAATAAAACAATCCAATTCTCTTACCCCTTATGCTCATTTGTTTCCACAGAGGCGATGGAAACAATTCTTTCCTTCTCTAAAAATGCTGAGGAGCTCCTGAAAAGGAAGAAAGTTCATCGTGACCTCATATTCAAGTACCTGGCCAAAGAAGGTGTGGCGATGCCTCCGAGCACCGACAAACACCAGCTGGTGAAAAGGACACTGCAGCTTTGGTCGTCTGGGAAGGTAGGGACAGGAGACAGGAGGTCAGGGGTGAGGGAAACTCCGTGTTTCAGTTCCAGGGAGAGAGGTAAATTAAACTCTGGGTCAGTTAATGACTAACCTGCTCGCTATCCAGGTTTCCTTTAAAAAACGCTGAGTTCCTCTCCGTCTCCTCCCCCTGACAGAGGCAGACACGCTGTTTCATTTCCTCCTGTGATTCAGTCTGCATCAAAGCGCATTAATTAGCCGAGATTTACTATCTGTCACAATCAAAAACCTGGTTTGATATTAGCTTGTTACTCAGGACTATCTTAACTTCCTGGTTGTGTACGCTGCCAGTCGTACGCAGCATCAGGTTGTCCTCAGCTCAGATACAAACCTCTGTATGTCCTTTTTTTATTACACTGAGGACAGCTGTCAGTTTGTTATAGCATTCCCACTAAAATATTTATTGCACATAATGTGTCATTTCAGTTTAAATTGTAAAAGTCGCTATGAAGCTTTAGACACGTAGGATCAATAAATAATCATCCCCATAACTTATGATGCGATTGCTGGCATTGATGGGACATAATTCCTAAAATCTTTGAGGTTAAATGTTAATATTTAGAGTGAGCAGGATCGTGGTGCTGCTGAGCAATGTGAACATGATTTTTTTTTTTTTTAATAGACAGTGTAGAGTCTGAACATGTTTCGTCAGCATCTCACTTACAATGTTTAAATTTACTGCCTTTGTTGCCATGTAGCTGAAATAAAGCCACTGAATGCTCCACTGTAACCTTTTACTCAAGTGCAAATCACCAACCACGTTAATTCTGGATCCGATTACAATCACGTCTCTAGGCCTGTGTCCTTGATTTTTATTTTTATACCTTCAATTTGTTTTGTTTTTATCCCTGTCACATCAAAGCTGACCAAACTGATTTTTAAATTGTAATGTAGACTGCAACCTAAATGATGAGTTATTGAACACCACTTTATGTGCTAATTTATCAACCCTTTGCCCTGCTCCGACTCAGGTTCTTAAAACAATAAATACATGTGCACAGTTCGTATACAGGACAATTAATAATATTTCTACATCCACTGGATTAAAGTGGAGTGTCTGCCTTTTATTTACCTGTTGCCATGGTGAATCATAGTATCAGACCTCTATTGATGATGGCTTTTTTCATTCACTGCACACATTCTCAACTCAGGGTGAACATACTCAGAACTGATTGGACAAATTGTGTTCAGCTGTACTGGAACCAGTATCAGATTTCATCAACTCAGAGTTCAGGTTCCGACCGGATTGTGACACTGAGTTAAGTTGTCAATAATTAGCTGTTGACAGCTTGTATTATTGAAATGTGTACTGAAAAGTAATCCAGACACAACTTGACCATGTGTTTGAATATACCAATAATGTCTCGTTTCTTTAAGGCCGTGGATGAGACCAGACAGAGACCGCCCACACAGACAGTATCCACAGACGAGAAGACTGGGGTGGACTTTGACCCCATGGTCCTTGGCCAGCAGTTCTGCCAGTGGTTCTTCCAACTCTTAAACAGTCAGAACCCCTCGCTGGGCCAGCCGCCTCAGGACTGGGGACCACAACACTTCTGGCCAGATGCAAAACTACGCCTCCTCTCTAAGTAAGAATGCCATTAACAGAACATTAATTTGAATTAAGCTACTGGTAGTTTTGGGCAGGACTTTGTAACACCAATTGTCTATTTTTTCTACAAACCAAGTGTCATCATAACAATTTGATAATGTGATAAGCACCAAAAAATTGTACATGTACAGTAGGAGCTTAAACTAGACCTGTATTTTACACAGTAAAAACAGTTACAGTTACAGCTAATTTGGGAAAAATAGCCCAAAACTAAACTGTGCTGACAGAGCTGTGTCTGTCTTTCTCAGAGCTGGCAATGAGCAGATGGAGGAGTTCCTGGGCGCTGAACTGGTTAACCTTCGTCTCCTGGCCTTGACCAGGGAAGAGCGCCTCTTTCTCAGCCCCAACCTGGAGTCTCATGGTCTCAGGACGCTGGCCTCCCCCCATGGCCTGGTTCTGGTGGCGGTAGCCGGGACCATCCACAGAGACGGAGCCTGTCTGGGCATCTTTGAGAAAATATTTGGCCTCATCCACTCCCCGCTGGAGAACAACAGCTGGAAGATTAAGTTTGTCAACCTGAAGATCAGAGGGCAGGATGCTTTGGGTGGGACAGAGGTGGTGGCACCTGCCTTGAATTATAACTCCACTGAATTGCAGCTTCTCTGCAGTTGATGCCACTCCTTATTTCATATTATTTCCCCAGGGAATGCTTGACTGTGCATGCCCTCTTGTTACTCATCTAACTTGCCCAAACAACCTGAGATCAGGACTGGTGACATAACTGGCACAAACCCCTTTCTTAAGTTATGTAAATCAGTCATGTCAGGACTGTACTGGTGGTGGACACTGTTGCATCTCGGTACGTCACTGATGTAACATCTAAACAGGACAAAGCTTTGGAAAAAGCTCTCGTATTGTTTTCTCTGCTGCTTCTTGTTGTGGGAACATTTTGCTTCAGACATACTGTACCTTGATGCAAGGCAAGTTTTGCTTTTGCATCCTGTGCCTTATTTTAGATAACATGTAAATACAGATATGGATGTGCTCTTGTAAATGTGTATCATATCAGATATAATGATTATATTGCTGTGCTCTACAATGACAACTAGGTCACTACTTGCGAACATAAAGATATTGTGTTTTATTCACATGATAATACTAAGTCAATTAAAATTGATTTTGAATGCTATCTAAGATGGCGGTGCTTTTATGTGAGGAGTAAAGGTCAGCCCTTAATGTGTACACATGTTACAAATTAGTATTATGTCAACCAAGCTCATAAAGCGAGCGTAATCATGCACAGGTCTAATATGGGTGTATCTCAATGTCTAATATCTGAGCAGCAAACAGATGGAGGAGTTCCCTGGGTGCTGAACTGGCTGGCCCCATGGCCTCGGGGTGCTGGCCTACCTCCATGGCGTGGTGCTGGTGGCTGTATATCAAAATATGTACAGCAGTATTTGAAATCTCATTTTTATTTTATAGCACATCATACATTTAAATGCTGGGGATAAACATGTACCTGCGTTGAAACCGTGCGATGCAGTATACACATTGTGCCAAATCACTTGTGAGCAACCCATGTACAGTGAGTTATCCTGTGACTCCCAGCAGTACAGGATAGCGTATAATTCTTACAACATTTTGCATTTCGATAGCATAGTGCACAGATGTGGGGAGAACGGCAGCCTAGTTGTTAAGTGCTTGTTTGTTTTCTGTGTGTTCTATTTATCCTGGGGCGCAGCGTAATTTGGCACAAAATTTGCCTGATGGATGTAAGTCTCATTCGGCCTCAACCAAAACAGAACAGAGGATTACTTCGAATTACTTTGCTTGTTCATACGGAGGCCAGATGCTGCGCAGCCCCGAGGCTCAGAGCTAAGTGTCAACTGGCCCCCGGAAAATCGGTGTGATCGCTTCATTCATGGAAGTATTGTCAGGATGAATGGATCCCTTTGTCTTAGAAAGTCCAAGCTTTTCAGACAGATGTGATGCTCGGTGTTCATCACAGTATTTTACTGTGACTTCCACACCTCATACACCAGCAGCATGTGTACATTGTGAATATACCTTAACCTGGCAGCTCTGTCCCAAAATGTGGGAATGGGCGGATATTATATGCAAGTATTCAATCCCCGTACTTTCCTTCGGCAGCCGTGATTGCAGATGTCATGACAGCCTGAAAGCCTCCCACACCACACTGGAATGGTTTCTCTGGGTGGTCAGACATCTGATATAAAAATAAACACATTCACTAGCTGTGGTCAGGAAGGAAACCTCCATCATATATGACATTTTATTCTTTACTGGCCAACATGACATATGACATGCAGATGTATGGGTCAGCCTTTCTTGCCACAGCTACAATTTTGCATATTGCTGTAGGAAGGGAAGAAACACAGCAGGTCTGTCTTCACTGCCTCATACAGGACTGAAATCAGAAAGATCAGGGTGATGAGAGTAAGGGCCAGGAGAGGATACAGCGTCTTCGTCATTAACAAAGGACCTCAGTGTACTGTAAAACAGCCGAGCAACAACAGATGGGAGGCCTTGGGAGACTTCATCATCTTTGAAAATACAGGATTTATCACCATAGCAGCGTTTCCTGGTATTTTTAGCCCGATTCAGCTGAACAATACAGCATTTTCATTGATATAGTAAACAATATAAGCCCTGTTAATTGCACAAAACAAAATAATTAAGCTAAAATGCACTTCACATGCTCCAAATTGACTCCTTTTCCAGCGATTCTACTCCGTCATCCTCGTCAGGGCGCACAGGGCCTGGTGGGGCACAGACTACGCCACTATGACTCTGTGGCTTTGGTGGGAAATGTTACATGTGGGAAATTATTCTTGGCAGCTGCTTTCAAAGGCCCCTGGAATAGTTAATATCTGTGACTGTATGGGTCGGAGCCGCATGGCCCTTTGTGCTTTACTGGGCCATAGTTGTGGTCGAGGGGAAACCGCTGCAGCCATTGATCTCAGCCTGTTCACCTCTCAGAAAGAATAATAACAAGCTGCTCGCCTTCTGTCTTTATGGCACTTGGCTTCTCTGCTGTTTAATAAGCGGTTTGGCCACGGGCGCAGCTCTGACGCACGGGTTCAAAAATACCGCGGCAGTGGCGTCTGGTGAGGGTTTTGACTTTTTTTTTTTTTTTGCTCCCCTCCTGTAATAGGGAAGTGTGTTTCTCATAAAGAAACATGCTAAAACTTAGATCTATGGCTCTTTGAAATAGCTAACGGGTGGTGAACCATGGACTGCTGCTTTAATTGTCCATCCATTTCCCCCCCCCCCATCTTTTACTTTGATTGGACGTTAGGTTTGCTCTTAGAAACAGCCTTATTAGCTTCTCAAAGATTACTTTATTAAACGCTTCATGCTGCAGCCATTTTTCACTCTCTGACAAGCTGATGGCTTTACAGAGCCATTAATGCCAAAGTGTATTTTTTTTAATGTCTGCAGCAGTAATTCTTAAAGCAGGGCCCAGGGACACCCAGGTTTTCTCAGGGACTTCAAGGAGTCCTTGAAATGGAATAAGCCTCTTATTGATAGTGTTGATTAAGTAGAAATGATCCCAAATACACCAAATGATTGTCTACAATAAGACCTATAGTGTCACTTTCACTATTAACTTCCACCTTTTTAAATAGACATTTACTCATATGGGTTTGTTTTAGCCACATAATGTCCTTATGTGACTGAAACAAAAAATATAAGTTGATATTTCCTCTCTGCTGCTCACTGATGCGTCAATATGACTTGACCTCATGACAACATGAGGCCAGAAGAGGGCAGACAAGCTACACCAGACAGAGGAAAGACTTTGATCCCTGGCCAAGAGAGGAGTTGGAGGTGGTGGTGGTGGGGGGGATCCTTTTAACACTATTACGTGAGGAAACTCATCAATTCCTCCGAGCAATCTGAGTGAGCTGATGTTACCAGGCAATTTCTATCCGGCCACTGCCATGAGGAAAACTGTAAATTCTTCCAGTTTGAATTGTCCTCCATTAAAGTAATGGGCTTCTAAAAGAGAGACACGTTAAACTGTTGCCTTTCATAGGCACAAGAGCACGTATTTCACGAGTTATTGAAGTGTCAGTAATTTATCGGTACCCGCGGAAGGTGTCAGAGACAATTTTAACACAATGCTCTCTGCAGCCTGCACTCTGCGGACAATAAAGAACGGGATTTATGAATAGGAGGGGGCTTGATCAATAGGCCATGATATTTCTCCTGCTGACAAAACATTTTGGAGGAGATTTCAATCAGAGTTTTGACTGAGTTGTTTTGTCATTTTGTTGGACTTGCCCTCCAACCCAGCGGTGTTTCATAAACCGGTACACACACTAAAAGCTGCACAGAAACAACCACATAACTCGGGGAGGAGAGAATGAGGTCAACAGTGTTTGGCGTTGGTGTTAAAGCCACAATCCACAATTCTCCAACCTAACACTTTATTGTTTTCTGAGGAGGTGTTATGTTTTTACTTCTTGTTTGGGTTATGGGGTTGACAAACTGCTGTGGCCGATTGTGAGGTTTCTGCTAAGGGTCAAAGTGTTTTACTTCCATCCTTACATTTTATGTTGATCTTAACATCTTGTGCTTCCTGGTCCTTTCCTGAAAAGGTCTAGTTAGACGCAAGATGCAGGCAAAGTAATCACATTTACATTTTAAGGACATTACACAAAGAGGGGACAAGTTCAACAGCATCGTAGCATCTCTAGAATCAGGTTTAGCCTCATGTTTGCTCGACCTCATGCGACCTTAAAGCCCTTGCTGGGAGTGCACTTTACTTTCTGCTTACAGATCGCCCCCATAGCATCACTCTTCATTACATTCCCCTGATGTCTGAGCTGACATCATTGTTCCGTTTCAACACAAATTGGTTTGGACCGACGAGGCAGCCGTTACAGTTCGTATCAGCCCTTCTCCTGGCCTGGCGGTGTATCCTTACACATGCATCATTATCTCACGTAAACAGTGGAAATGCGAGACCGCTGGGGGAACAGACGCCATTCAAGGCAACAAAAGCGAGGGGCTGAGTGAAAAGATCCTGGGCGGTGACACTCTCGTTTAGCGTCAATTAAAGAAAACAACAAGCAGAGCTCTTTCTGAAGGCAGCTGGGTCCAATGTGTTTATTTATACTGAGGCAAATATGTATGTTTGAAGGAATGCATGCAGACAAGGATGTTTCAATCAGGAAAACATGGAGGGGGAACAAAACGTGTCCCTCACATTGAGATGTACTTGAGTTGAGCTCGCACACAATGCCTTCTCTCTCTCTTTATCTCTATGTTTCTCTGTCTCTCTCACACATAGTGGCTCCACTGTGCAGCTCTGCACTGAGTCCCTTTCGTATGCAGTGCAGGGGCCCCCGATGAGGGCCTTCCCTTGGCTCTCCAACTAAACAGAGAAGATGGTGTTATCACAACGCTGCCAGGAGGTTGTCAGCCTGTATTGGTCCGGGCTGACCGAGTGGCCGGTCGGCGGATGCGTGTCGATGCCAGGCTCCCAGCGCCTTCCCTCCGTGGACATCTGCTGTGTGTGGAAAAGCTGCGCAGTTTGTCTGTGGTTGCATCTTAATCCTCCATCTCTTCGGCTGCAGCCATGCCTGGCCGAGCAAACCAGCAGCTCTGCTCGCCTTGCTTGTATTAATTGCCCTTGCCTGGCTCGCTGTTTGCTTCTGATTACACTCATTAATTTCAATTCCCCAGGAAGCCACCACCACCGTAGCTGCCTTTAGACGGGCGCTCGCACACACACATACAGACGTGCGCTCGCTCCCCACATACTGCACATGCATGGACAGGCATAAATGCATATTTGTATGGACTCAACCTTGCATTTCATGTTTGGTGTGAAATATTTAACATTCTTTAAATTGATTTCTTTGTCTCGGCATGTTCTCCTCATTTGGCGCCCCCACAAAATACTGCAATTATGGTTCATAATTAGGGGGAGGCAGCTATGGAATAATTACATTTGGGTGGGTGGGAAAGGAAATATTACACTCCATATCTATCATCTTAAATCTTTTTTAATGTAGTAGCTTCACTTACTAATGCTAGATTATTAATACATTCTGATTTCTATCATTAGCTGCAGTGGAATTTTCCGGTCAAATGTGCATAATGTGTCTGTGCAAGAGAATAATTACATGTACATCTGTTGACAATCATTAGTTTCATGTAGCCCGTTTCCTGTGATCATACGCACAGATGCAAGCACACCCTGTGTGTCATCACTGGCCATTTGTACGTCATTAGCAGCTGTGAGCTGTGTCTGCTGTCTACCTCGGCTGGTCTCGCTCTCTAAGACTGGGGGACAAGAAGAAAGTCGCTCTGACCTGTTGGTCATAAGTCATTGTCCCTGTCCCAGCAGGTGGACCACATCTGGTAAACTCCAAACATCTGGGCCGGCATGGTGGCCTCGTAATTATAGCAACGCTGCAGTCTTTACTCAAAATTGCTCGGAAAAATCAATGTCAAAGCATATTATTACCTTTGACTCATTAAATTTTCAAGCTCATACGCAAACACTTCCCTCGGAGCAAATGTGGCATAATCAGCTAAAGTGCAGCAGCTTAGTGGCAGTGCTGATGACACAAAAGCTGTGCTTAATGAACAAACATGAAACTGTGTGTGTGTTTATTTTAAATGCACAAAAATATCAGGCAATTTAAATATTTAAAAGAGGATCACTGGGACTTTAACACAGGAAATCTTTTGCATCAAACACTTCTTTCCTGCCTTTTTCTGCATCAATTTATGGTGCAAAACTGTGCTTTTTAAGTAAATCTACGCCCAAGCATGGGTGCAGGTGTGTTTCTTTACACACTGATGTCCACAGTGTGCATCGTCCACAGTGCTATCATCAGCTTGTGGCTTTTCTGAACTCTAAAGTTGAGAGTGACGTACAGAGTGTGGCTGCTACTCCTCCTCAGCAGCCGCTAAGCCGACCTAAGGGGCAGTAAAACCCTCCCATAATACCAAGCTGTGTGGCCTCTTGCCTTCTGTCACCCTATCACCTCAGAACCTGGGATTTTCTGGGAAAGCTGGGCTTCTGGACTGACTCATCAGACAGCTGTACCTTAAAGGCCCTCGTGGGGGCGTCACCCCGAGGGTCACTGCCCTGGGCTCTGATTTGACGGCCAGGCACAAATAAAAACCCCTGAAGCTTGACAACTTCCTTGCTGAGCCCACGTAACCCAATTAGTGAACCAGTCCTCAGTCGGAGAAAATGAAAACATTCCGGACTCCAATTCCCAAGGCGGCTGTAGTCATTTATTAAATCCATTTCTTGTTTCACCCTCTTCCTGAGATTTTCTAGGACTGATTTTAATGGTCCACCAAGGAGTGACTCAACAATTCAATGTCATGCCAGTGCACTGCAAATATACTATACTCCCGGCTGCGCTGAATCCTACAGACAAGCTGGAGTACCTCACATCATCATTATGTTAACCCACTGCCATCTTCTTAAAGTGTACCCAGATAATGAGATCACCTCAGCTCTGTGGGTGCTGAGAGCCGACGTTACCCCACAGTGTAGTCAGTGAGGCTAAAGATGCTGGAGGGTGAAGGCAAAGACGATGAGAAAAATCAGTGCTCCAGCAGAAGGTCATATTGATTGATAAAGCACCCTGTGGACTGGGCTGTGGATTGCTCACCCCCCATAGTGTGTTTGTTGTGGGATACCAGACTGCTGCCCTGAAGGCCCTGAACAACACAGACAGGCAGAGAAAGACAGTTAAATCAATGACCGTCTCACACAGGGCTCTTATACGTTCTTCCAAATCATCTAAAGTGGCTCCCTCGGCACCTCTACTTGTTCCTACCACCTCTGAAAAAATAGCACGATTTGTTAAAGACACTAGAGTTCAGGGAGAAACAGCAAGCACCCTCTGCTCTAAAGCAATCGATGACTGAAAAAAAAGATTCATTTCTCTCAGAAATAAAGACATCTTGGCATTATGAAGCAACATAGAGACAAAAATACCACAAATTCCAGTGAAAGACGAGGATGACGAGGGATGCTTGTGAGGAAAGCTACATTTGCCTATTGAGACCAGGCCCCTTGTGTCTTCTCTCTCCCTTGTGGGCTCCTGACAGAGCCAGATAGGCCTCCTCACTGCTGACAGCCAAATGTCCTCATCCATCCTCATCCAAGAGGCCCGCAGGCGTCATCAACCTCGTCTAGATTTCCCCCGACGAAACCCCAAAGCAGAAATCTCTTGCCCCGAGCCCAACAAAGCGATGGAGTTGGGAGTGTCCCCGTGGAGCCTCTGTCAATATGTCATCATCGTCATAGCTGCCAGTTGGCAGCGTAGCAACCCGTTGCAGATGTGTCAGCAAAACACGACCATTTTATTATTATTTCTTTTCACTGAATATCCATTGCAGGACACACACTTCTACTCTGTTTTCACAGGAAGGGCCATAACTCAAGCGGCCCATGATGTGCTTCCCATTCCTGTGACGGAGGGGTATTCGTGATGATGAACGGACACATGGGGGAGTGTTTGTTTTGTGGAAGAGGGGGACTCTTTTAGCTGGGTGGAGCCGTACACAGTAAGCAGACGTAAGCACTTATGGTCCAATCTGGCTGTGCTGACAACACAATTTCAGCCAGTTTGGAGAACAAACCGAGCGTTTCATAGGATGATACACCTTCAGTACAAATGTAGCACATGAATTATTTAGTTTCATCTTTGTGTGCCGAGCTACAAGGGAAAAATGTGAAGCTTTGGCTATAAAGAAATACCTTATAAGTCTCCTCTTTGCTATAGAAAGGACGGTGTTCATAAAAAAGCTTTGAGCAAAGCATGTATGGAAGTACTGAAGCATCTTGCACATACACTTTGAAATGGAAACAAGTGTGCCTTTGAACTATGCTCTGACTGTGCTTACTGTAACAAAGTCACCATCCATCCTCTGTAGCAAGCTACTGCAGTTTGCAATAATAGTCCACAACAGTATCATAAGGCAGAATTTAACAATATTTATTCATTGAGCTCAGAAAGTGCACTGTAAATATGAAGCACTCTGCTAAAAGCCAGGAAATCACCACAATATCACGGCCATTTGGAGAACAGAATCATACTCAGTGGGCTTCATATCACCAGGCTCAAGACGGTAATTGTCTATACTGCATTTAGCGAGGGTCACGGAGAAAGTGACGGGGGGAAAAAAGGGACAAATAAAGAAAGAGGAGAGGGCAGAGGGAGAACAAGTGAAGGCTGACTTCTCCCCGCAGAGTCCCCGGCAGAATGTCCCTTCCTAGCAAATTACAGGAAATTGCAACTTTGTAGCTATTGCCACAAATTAATTCTGCGTGTCAAGGAGGAGAGCGGATCGAGTCTACACATGTTGCCTTGACGTTCCCTAGACTGTAATGTAATGCACAGCTAATAGGGGACGAGATGAGTTTGAGATTTCATTTCAGGAGCAGCAGCGGTAATGGCAGAGATGATCATCATGACTGCATTACCTGCAATTGGATTTAAAAGATGTAAAATATTTTGTTTGCCTCTGCTGAGATGTCAGTAAATATTCCTCTGGCTTTGGGGCAGACAAGAAGCTTTGAATGTGTACTGAATATGTGCATGTTTGAACACTTCAAAAGAGATTGTGTTTGCATTGAGTCTGGCACACTGGATTATGGGTTGAAAGAGTCATATGCTGAGGTGATGTGTGACCTTTGACCGTGGAGTGTTTTTCATAGCCGGGTCATCCATCTTCATTTTCTCCCGGTGGTTACTGTGTTGTACGACATTAATTCAAACAGCTCGAGGTGTTTGGATAGCTTGCTCCATCGGACTTAACACACCCAAAGTGTCTGAAATGACATCCATCAATCAGACTTTGTTTCAGTAAAGGATCGGGTTAACTTTGTGTTATACCTTACTGTAGCTTTTTTCAGCTACATATACGTATGGAAACAGGATTTTCAGGGTCGACTCCAGAGTGTGTCCATATTTTTTACTAAAGTCAACAGGTATTTTGGCATGAAAAAAGGAATTAAGTTCCTATACATATTTTTTTCATAATGCTATCTTACAATGTTCATACATTTTCCTGCATTCCATTTTATTTTATTATTTAATTTAATTTAATTTGATTTAATTTAATCTTATTATTTTTACTTAATTCAATTTAATTTAATTTAACTGAATTTAATTTGACTTTATTTTTATTTCATTATTATTAAATTCAGTTTAATTTAATTTCATTTAATTCAATTTAATTAATTGAATTTAATTTAATTTAATTCAACTTAGTTTAATTTCACTTTACTTTACTTTACTTTATTTTATTTTATTTTATTTTATTTTATTTTATTTCATTTTATTTCATTTTATTTCATTTTATTTTATTTTATTTTATTTTATTTTAGGACTTGTCTTTGTCCATAGGTTTAAATGTAAAGTAAACTCCGAACTGCACTAACCCGCAGGAACTTCACATCCAAATCTAAATATTGGGAGCAACTCCGGAGGAAACTAACTAACAAGGCTAATAAATCAACATTTAGCTTCATCTTACAGGAACACTTCACCAACAAAATGATCAGTTATTAGTTAGTATATCAGCTACTCACCCCATGTTACGTCAACTTCATGGGAAAAAAAACCCGGATACATTTCTTGATGTATTGGAATAAAGGGGGGGTTCGTGTTTAACAACAGAAAAATCATATGAAAACATCTGTTTACAAACTCTCACACAACTTACACGGTATAATCTAAGTCTCATTTATCCACTTGAATGCTCTTCCCAAACACATGCATTCTTGCTAAAACCCCACCATTTAAAACACTTCTGTAAATGAGAAATGCACCTGGGCAAGCTCATGTGTTTGAACTCTGCTCTTGCATTTCACTGAGTAGAGTTCAGACCAGGTACCAGGTAAATAGTAAGGTTTGAGTGAATATGAATGTGTTCATACACAAACTATCATTTTGAGGGTGAAGTATTCCTTTAATATTCTTAGGAGAGCAGAGAATTCATGGAAGTTTCATGGAAGAAATTACCTGACTTTGTTTTTTAAACATTTTGTGTCTTTATTGTTGTGAGTGATTTTGCAGTCTGCATCAGCGAGGCCAGCTGCAGATAAAAAACACAACAGTGTGATTGTTTCTGGCAGTTATTGAGCAAAAAGATCCCCAACCTGCTCTGGATGTTCTGCAAAAGTGACACTTATATAAATGACTTTCTGTTGGTAGAAGAGATGAACCATTATTCGCAGTGTTTTTTACTTTCAATTTGTCTGATATAAAGTCAACTGTCCTCCCCGCCTCCATAAATCCCAAGACACCAACAAAGTGAAGGAGCATTCAAATCAGCTCGTTCCAGCGGCAGTCGATGGCCGGCCTCTCAAGGACGCTGATTGACATTTTATACAGCTCCTGCAGTTTAGTGGTATTGATGGCATTCAATTTAACTGTATATTCTTTTAATAAGGGTGCTGCCAGATGCCTGGTGCTTTCAAAGTGCTCTTTAAGAGACAGTGAGTTGCAGAGAAAGAGAGGGAGACACAAAGAAGGTCAGAATTAAGTGATGCGCTTTCTCTAAAGCAATTATTTTAAGATACCGGCTTTTTGTTTTTTCACTTGGCTGGGTGAACGCTGTGATTGGACTGTGACATATTTTTATCATTTGGCTCTGTTCTCCGAGACATTAAATTTGTAATGAATCAATGCCTATGGGGTTAAAGTGCTTACTGTCCGATTCAATTTGAGGGTGATATATCCACATCAAATGAAATTGATATAACTGGAAGACAGCATCATTGTTAAGTCTGCTTAAGTCTGCAACCAACAGATACCCAATTAAACACTTCCCTGTCAGGCCTTCTCATCTTTACTTTTTGCTTGTTCAGGAATTTTTGCCTTCAATTTGGTCATCTGCCGGAAAGAAAAAATGCAGTGAAACTAAGGCCTTGTGATGAATTCGCCCAGTCGGGAATATTCCTGCCCAGGGACCTGAATACAAACGGCTCCCATACGAATACGAACACCTCAAACAACCTTAAAGCTGAAAATCAGCACTTAACCTTCATAGTCATTGTTTCATGTGAATTCTAATGTGCTTGAGTCGACACAAAACTACAATAGCTATTATATATTTGAGGAAATAATTGAAATGATGATTGTTACTGTGCCTCTTGAGCCACTGAGCTCTTAAAACTTTAATGTGTTTACACTGGATGGTGCAGGGGGGTCTATGGCACCTATAAACCCTGAGCTCCAAACATTTACAGTGTTGAAAGGCGACTTTGTTCTCCTCTGACTCTCCAATCATGTCTGGGGTACAACATCTATTCTCAGCCATGTTTTATTAATCCATCTGCATCCTCAAAAACTAGGCCAGTCACACAGAGCCCAGACTATTCACTTGTCCTTTGTGCAGATGCCATTATTGTTTTTCTTAGTTTTTATACTCGGGTCAAATGCACAGAGCAGTGCTTAAGTCATTTTTTTGTAATGAGAGCTGCCTATCAGGGGGACACAGAGCAGCAAAGAATGGGCTACAGACACAAAATATGTGATTGCATTCTATCAGTATCACTATGCACTTGCAGTTTTGGACACAGTAGTGAGGAAAAGAGTTTGTGGTGAGTTTGAAAGGCTCTTCAGTCCAAACAACAGTGAAAGGCAGCTTTAATTCATAAGACACTCCATCGCCCTCCTCTCCTCAGCCATCCTCTTTATAAATGCCATCGGGCATCCACTTAGTCTAGACGTTCGACCACACAAGGCGACACTGGTTGCCCCCAGTCTAAGACACTGCCATCTGCGTGCGTGCTGCTGAGGCTGTGTATACCGAACCACTTACACGAAAGGGAAAAAGATATTCATGTGGCACACATGTGCACCACGTGGCTCTGACAGAAAGAGAGCGAGTGTGAGACGCCCCCTCTCCCCTCCCCACCTCTCCCCTCCCCATGGGTACAAGGAATCTGTGGCAGACAGTGTCACCCGCCCTGGCTACTGCTTTAATTAAAGCCCTAATGATAGGCTTTCAACTGAGAAGCAACTTATCATCACACATAATCGCTCGGCGCTAGTTAGCGCTGGCAGAATTGCAACCATCTGCTCTGCTAAGAACACATTCTGATCATTCTTTATATAGCACTGGTAGTTCACGTACAGTATTTATATTAGGAGACCCCCATTATGTGAAAGTCTGTTTGAACGTCGTACATTAATGGGGCACATCTGTTTTAGAGGCGCTTGGATCAGCGACGCAGATGAAAAGCCAAAAATCCTGTTTTTAGGATATCATCAAGATGATACACTGCTGGGGATCGCTGATTAGGTGATACTGATAACTGGTTTTTGGATTTCTTTTTTTTATGCAAAGTTTTCATCACGTTTTTATTTGCATATTTTCTTCACTCCTCTGCTGTCATTCACCACTTCTCATCAAGAGGATTTTAAAAGCCCTGCAGTGAGCACTGATTGCACGGGCACGTTCAAAATTATAATTTTCACACACTAAATGTAATTCAGAGAAGATATTTTTAAGATGAAATCTGTTTCTGCACTCAGGCAAATTGTTACTTTTACACTTCAGTTTTTGTACTGTTTAAACAAACAAGATATAATGTGTTAATGGGATCTTAAGAGGTGCTGGTAGGATTATGTTGACTTTGAACAGAGACAGATGAACTGTTTTGCCTGTTTACAGTCTTGATTCTAAGCAGGGGCGGAGCCAGATGTTGTTGGGACTTAGCCCATGCAACACATTCTCATCCCAGCTGGTCAAACACCGCTGTTGTCAGTGGACCTACACATAAAACTATGATGTGTACCCTCCTGCATCAGTTTGGACATTCAGGGACAGCGTACCATTTTATGCTCATTACATGCTTTGTGTCTTTTCAAAATACACTTCCATTCTAACAGGTAATGTACAGTTTCTGCTCGTGAAATGCATAAATTCTTTTTTTAAAAGATATTTTTTGGGTATTTTTTGCCTTTAATGGACAGGACAGTTAAGTGTGAAGGGGGGAATGAGAAAGGGGATGACATGCAGCAAAGGGCCACAGGCTGGACTCGAACCCGGGCCGCTGCGGCAACAGCCTTGTGCATGGGGCGCCTGCTCTACTACTAAGCCACCGACGCCCCGAAATGCATAAATTCTTTTCAAAATGTAGGTAAAAAACTTTGTTTTTTCGGTTGACTTCCTTAAGTTTAGGAAACAAAAGCATGTAGTGAGGTTTAGAGAAAAACATCATGGTTTGTCTTAAAATATTTATGATTGGTACAAACATCATGACACATCACATGACATATTTCAATTTTCAATTTTCAATTCAATTTTATTTATAAAGCCCAATATCACAAATCACAATTTGCCTCACAGGGCTTTACAGCATACGACATCCCTCTGTCCTTATGACCCTCGCAGTGGATAAGGAAAAACTCCCCAAAAAAAACCCTTTAACGGGGAAAAAAAACGGTAGAAATGACATATGTCATTAGTGTTGCATGCTACATATGCAAGCACACTTTGTTTTTATGAAAATAAGTCCACTGACTTGGTTTCACACAGGAAATGAACAGCGGCCTCTCAGGTGAAAGCCCAGGGCTTGTTTGACCCATCTACCTCACCTCCCACCCACCCCATGTAGACCTTCTCACTGTTTATATTACACTAGTTGCTGGAGCTTGGGTGCCTGTGTGCATCAGTGTCTGGCAAAACTGCGGTATTTGAGGTGCAGGGAGTGAGAAAGGGCTGGCCCAAACCCAAGGTGGTCTAGGGGCATGCTCCCCCAGTGAGATTTTTTACCCATTATGGCATCTATATGCACTTTTCCAAGGAGCCCGGTCTAACTCTGAAGTTGTCAAAATCTGGTGCTCGGGCAGTGACTTGCGGCATCAGGAACCAACGAAAAAAGGCATTTCTTAACGTTGGCAGGATATGCAGCCCATGGCCGTTATAGTTTAACGGTGCTCGGTGGGGTCAGGGGGAAATGCGGCGAGACAAGGACAAAAGTTAGGTGGCGAAAGTCTGAGTGGGAGGGGAACTTTCACCTGAGAGAGCGTAGTTCGTGTTCCATAAGATTCTAAAGCCAAACCCTGTTCTTTTTTCCTTAAACCTAACCACGTGTTTTTTTTTTTTTTTTGCCTAAACCCAAACACGTGCGTTTGTTGTTGAGGGAAAAAAACATCAATTTGCGGTGTTGTACCAACGTAGTGCGTTTATTTTGAAAGATACTGTATGCAAACAGTGAATTTCCTGTGAAAACGGAAGTGTATCCTGAAAGAAGACAATGCATGTAATAGGCAGAACTTGACACGGTGTCCAAGAACGTCAACAACCAACGCACCCAGGATACCTTGCACATCGTATGTGGACGTGGAAAGTCCATGACCAAACCTCAATATGTGACGA
Organism: Epinephelus moara; assembly: GCF_006386435.1. Taxonomy (NCBI): domain Eukaryota; kingdom Metazoa; phylum Chordata; class Actinopteri; order Perciformes; family Serranidae; genus Epinephelus; species Epinephelus moara. The sequence goes on from NC_065512.1 coordinate 26,222,592, forward strand.
GGTCGGAGTGAGAATGTGTTGTTCCAAGAGAATGCCTAAAAATCTGTACATCACATGAGAGTTGCCAAGAAAAATAACCACCATCTAGTGCCTACATTCTATCTTGTATTTAATTGTTGTGCAACTGTCTTCATCATTCTGACATTCTGACATTAACATAGGTAGGGAATGGATTTGGTGTAAACAGCTTTATTGATCTTGAAACCTTTTTGTGTTACACTGTGCTGGAGTAGAGTTCATAGAATGGATGTTCAGCTGACAAATCTGCTGCATTTAATTCCATGCCATAGTAATTCTGGCTGCTGTAAAGACAAACAGGATCCCCACCAATGCAAAGCAAATATGGTCTTCAACAAAAATAACTCAATAAAAAAGAACATTTACTCATTTGTATTACATTTCTGTAGAGAATAGCATAGATTTGGGGCCTCTGAGAAAACTTTAGGGCCCAGAAGCAACCCCACCCCCCTGCTCTCCCCCGATTTTAAGCTAAGTTAGATGGCTGATAGCATTAGCTTTATTATCACTGTACAGTCATTAGTGTCATTGACCTCCTCATCTGACTCTCAATAAAGCTAACAACTTTTCAAACTTTTTCTTTAAACTTCATCACAAGCTATAATACATCATGGTTCATTAGGTTTGTCTGGGTATATGCTGTATGTGTCTGCGCACTGTGACCTCTGAACAAGATTTAACAGAATGAATGAAGGGTAGATGAAAAGATGGAATATCAGAGGATTTATTTTCAATTATAAAAGTTAAAGCCTTACAAAACCTGATAAAAGATTAAACACTTACAGCAAAACGATGTTTTTGAGAAGAAGAGAAACTGTCTTATTTACAGAGATAGATCGCAAACTTGGCCTGTGAAGAATAACTGTAAACTGGATATTTGATGAATTTTCAAAGTGAATAAGATCCTATATGGCGAGGAAATTAAAGAGGCTTGAAATCGCAGCCACACAACATGCTGTATAAACAGCTTGATCTACAGCATGAGAGAAATGCCACTGGTATTTGAAAATCTCCATATCACAGGGGGGATTGCATTCATTTCTATAAACCCCATTTACAAAGCAGGTTTTAGTGATTTATTGTTTTCTTAATGTTTGATTTGTTGACGTAAACTAAATTACTAAGCTACAACAGACTGTTTTCACACTTTCATTAGGGTGCTTTCCCTTTCCGTGCGCACGGCAGCGAGATTTACTTCCAACGAATCAATCTGAGGTCAAATAAGGAGCACTTAGGGATTATTTACTGGCTCTGAGACACAGTCATAGTCTCGCTGACAGAAAAGCTGCACCCTAAGAGCTGATGTAATTCTCCTCCATGTTGGGTGCCTCAAATGCTCTGCTGATAGAAAAAAAAAGCCTTGGCACAGCAAAGTGATGAGAGCAGCTTGCCTCCACTGATGTAAATCCTGCCTCTGTTTACTGAGGGTTCCTGATCAAAGGGAGGAAGGAGAGATGGAGGGTTGCAGACATAAAGTTAAAAGAAAGTTGCAGAGTTGCGAAGCTGAGTCATCGTAGGTGTGTGTCTGAGGTGTGTGCTGAGGTTAATAGTGTGAGTGTGTGTGGGGGTTTAATGTGGTGGTCTAATGGCCCGCATTAAACTGAGAAGATTATAATGTTTTGGTTTTTCATGCCATTCTGATTTCATATTAGAGCAGGTCACTTGTCAGGGTCTTTTATATATGCCTCTACAATTAATAACTCTGCTCCAACCTCCTACTTTAGAGCTCTTTCATGGTGAGATAAAACTTTCTTTTGTCCTGTCTCTTATTCTTTAAGTTTATTATTTTGTTTTTCTTGCAAATTTGTCTGGTCTCCTTCAAGTTCACCCTGTGGCACAACACCTCCCTCCCTTCCTTCCTTCCTTCTCTTTGTGTACCTCCTGCCCCTAGCTGAAAGTGAACAGAGGATGACACAAATAAAAAACAGGGGTTTACTGTCTGCTGTTTGACAACCTCTCCCTGCGGGGCTCTTTAATCATTCACGCTTCATTAACTGGCTATCTGTTATCATTTTGCATCTTTCTTTTGAAGAGGATGAGAAAGGTGGAGGGCTATGTGGCAATAATCAATTTTCCTGTAACACAACATTGGCATTTTCTTTAAGAGGCTGAGCAGAATAAGATTCAATAAAGCAAACTTTACGGACCTCAAAGCAGGTCGGCGGGTCCCGGGATTTTGAAAGGGTGCCTGTCAGGCAGAGATGTACGCTCTTTATCACAGTACCATGACAGAAAATTGTTCACAATTCTTTATGGTGCTGTAAAGGACTGCTTTAGAGGTTTGCTGTAGTTCTACAGAATTTTTATGGTGCTGTAAGGGAACAATTAAAACACTAACCACCACCAAGTCTCACACTGACAGATCTATGTCCACAAAATGCTTAAGTGCTGTGCCAGGGCAGGGCACTTCTTTTTGCACAGGTTTTATTCTTTAAAGAGTAACTCAAGTTTATAAAGAAAAAAACCTCTGCAGAAGTTCTTCAGAAGTAACAGCAAGAACCAACAGTGATGTCAAGGTGAGAATCATTCTGAGATTCAAAGAGAAGGACTGATATATGTATGGGTCAAACACTGCAAAAGAAAACTAATTAGATAGACATAGAGAAGAAGCAGCAATACTTTATTAACCCCTGAGGGGAATTAAACATTTTTTCACACTGTTGTCATATACACACAGGCCCAAAACACACACACGCACAAAGAGGAGCGTGAGGGGGCTACCTTGGATGGGCGTCCTGAGCAGTTGGGGGTTCGGTGCCTTGCTCAAGGGCACCTTAGCAGTGACCGGGAAGTGAACTGGCACCTCTCCAGCTACCAGTCCACACTCCATGCTTGGTCTGTACGGGGACTTGAAGCGGTGACCCTCTGGTTTCCAAGCCAAGTCCCTGTAGACTGAGCTACTGCCGCCCCAGTATTGTAGTAATATAGCTTCATAGTTTAAAGGTTCTGTATACGACATCCAGAGCATTAATATAGCAGCGAAACACTATTTGCTATGTAAAGTTATAGTAGAGTAATGGCATCCTGAGCAGAGGATAAAGCAGCTCTGTGTGTTGTAATCCGAGCTTCTCTGTTCTTTTCTGTGGTAGACGATGCTACGCATGCATGTCCCCGTGTGTGCATCCCATTGGCTATCTAATCACCATCTCTGCAATGCTACCAGGTATCAGGACAGTGTCATCACAGAAGTGTAGCACCCACCCTCTGGTTTTACCCCGGTGAGCTCTGTTAGCACTGTTGCTGTTGTTACACTAACACTGTTTGGGCTGTTAGCACAGTTAACTGCTAGCTCACCAGCCAACTTCATGTTAAGAACTGTGTGCAGACAACCTAAATCAGGCTCTTAATCAATGGTTCCCGACTGGTTCAGCCACGGGGTCCAGATTTCTCCTTAGTGGTTAGTTCAAGTTCCACACAGTTGAATATATCCAGCGTCATACTTGTGTTTGGCCATGTTGTCAAGCTAGTTTGCTGTCTCTGTTAAGTAGCTGTCTGTTAGTCACTGACTCTACAACAGGAAATGGAACTTGACAGTGAGTTACTTGCGGTCCATTTAGAATGGACCTGTGACTCACCTTTGGACCATGACCCACCAGTTAGGAACCAGTGCTCTAAATCATAGATTCACTCTGAATATCATATAGAGCCTCTTTAAGACTTTGGTTGTTCACAGAAACACGGATTTTAAAAGGGCACAGTGAAAGAAAACAGAAGGTTGAATAAGGATCACAATCATACAATCGACCGTATCTGTGGGTTTTACTCCCACTTGTCCTGGGTAAGAAAAACATTTCATTTGTCTTTATATTATCTGTCCTTTCAAAACAAACAAACACACAAACAAAAAAACACCAAAAATATTTCAGGTATTTTCCCTGAGTCATGGAAGATAATGCAAACCAAAATGTGGGTTAAAGGACCCTACCAGTGGTGATGTTGGCTTCAAATTGAATAATAATCATAAGAATGTCTTAGACTGTTACGCTGCTAAGCTAAACCTGGCTCGTGAAACCTCATCAACTATGGCTAGCAAGCTCGTAACTTTGCACCTCTCTCTACGTGTTGCATTAGACGTGACAAAAGTGCCAGAACGTCCCTGGGTGAGTGTGACCTTATCTATCTGGAGGCTGTGTGTGGTTGAATTACAACCAGGCCACCATTTTTGCTTCTTGCGACGAGCTCGCTCAGACCGGGTGACTGTGCTGCACACTCCACGGGTGCCGTTCCATCAGACAAATTGGCTAGCTTGCTCTTCTTCGTGGTTGATCAGAGTGAATGGATATTTACATAGATAATTCGTGGTGGCATGTCAAAAGCTTTCTCGTCCCAGTACCCGCCCTTAGCCCTACCCCTACATTTGCACGTTCCCGCAAGGGTTAGTGGGTATGAAACTAGCCCTTCGGAGCGAGGGATTTCAGATGCTGACTTGCCAGCGAGGGGTAGACGTCGCCATGGCTACCACCGAGCAAGAGACTGGGAAAAAAGTTCATACATAGCTAACGTTACCGTCGTCTGGTTGCTTGTTAGCTAGCTAGCTAGCTAGCTCGCACTATCTGGCGTCTGTCATCTGTCCTGTTCTGCAAAATTGTTGGATTTTTCACATTACAATAACACGCCAGCTAGTATAACTATGCTGCCTCGTAATGTTAACATATGCGTGAACGTAACCGACGCGGTGACATAGTGAGTCGTGTCCCAATTCCTAGTGAAAGATTTCTACCCCTACCCCTCGTTGCTTCATTTTGAGGGTCAAGGGGTAGTGGGCCAGGGCTAGGGGTAGGGCCAAAGGCTAAGGGGTAGTGGTCAAGGGGGGGTATTGGGATTGGGCCTTTTGTCTTCAGAATGTCTTGCTTCCGGCGTCTCCCTCATGGCATCAGCTCAAAGGCCTTCCCAGCTCTCCCTCCAGGTGCAGCTAATAGCGATTACTTAGCCAATACCACCAACCCCCCCTAGTGTGACATCAGTGCTAACCCTGCCTCCTACCTCCTGCCCAAACCACACCCACAAGACATTGATTAAACTGCTAATAAAGAACACAGACAAAGAATATTTTTGGCCTTCTGAACATTATAAACAAGCCACACAAAGTCGACATGCACGCTTTATTAGAAGTGTTTTTAAATAGTTTGTGTTGGTTTCACAAGAGAAGAGGTCTCGAGAATGAGAACTTCTTGTTTTGGCAAGTTAACATCGTATTAACTTCTCCAATAAAGAGCAGGAAACAGCAGTTCTCTAAACTTGGCCTCATCCACAGGTAGATTCTGGCTGCATTTCATATCTTTTTCATAAACCCCACTGAGCTTTAATCACTTTATGATGCCATGACTTTGCTCTTTGGCTCAGCTGTAGGAAACAAAGTCCCGCTGTGTTCCAGCTGCTGCTTCAGAACACAACTTATGACCCATAACTGGTTTTATTTCATCAATTTCATTTCCTAAAATCTTTGAAAATAAGGTGTTTTGGATTAAACCTGTAACCTCAGGTCAAACACTCACTTGACACATAAAAGCTGACAGACTATTCTCACCTCTTTACTATGAATTATCTTGTAATATTAAGTCTTCAACTTTGTTCTCATAAAGTTTTCACCCTTTTTCTTGAAATCTCTGATATTTTGCCAGTGGCCCCTCATCGCAAAAAAAGCATAAAAAGAGAGTTAAAAAAACAAATGAATACTTCCAGTGTTTTCATGCATTATTGTTTTATTTATTCAAGTACAAATCTCACATGAACGATCTTAAAATACATGAAAGAATGTTTATGCCCTTCTTGCTCACCGCTTATCTCTCCTCTGACCGTTTACCACTGTGATGCTGCGATTCTAAATGTGTGCTGCTCATGAGCCATGACATACATTACAACCATCGGTCTTCAAGGCTGGCTCTTAACCAATGTATCATGACAGGCAATTGACTCTGTGTGATCTCTCCTGTTCCTCCTGCTGAACTGCAGAGATATGATCAGAGCTGGGGTGCAGATGCGAGGCTGGGAAACGGTGGCAGTTCACTGGAGTTGAATTGTGCCCTGGAGAGGAGGAAGTGTAGTTTTTCTATCAGATGGAAAGATCAGAGGAGACGGATAATTCAGTAATCACATCTGCGGTGATTAGGGGGACAGGACGCGGTTTTCCGATAAGGATCTGTGGGCTTCTTGGAGGCTCTGTTCAGTTAATAGGAAACCGAAATGTCTCAAAACGGTGTCTCCTTGCTGTGTCATCTGTCTCTTTTTATCTCACCTTGGTTAATCTTGTTTCATTTTTTGTCATTTTTCATTTTGTCTCACTGGTTTGTCTGGTCTCATCTTATTTATTAAAGGATCAGCGAACTTGCAAGAGTCTGCATATTAACAGATGTCCTTCTGCTGTTTCATCTGGTCTTGAGTTGTCTCCTTTCATCTTGTCTCTTTTTGTGTTGACTTTAATTTGTTTTTTGACCCCTTGCGTCCTCAAATTTTGTTTCAGTCATACAGTGTCAGAGGAAAACAAAGACCAGTGCTGCATACTAATAGACAAGTTGTCTTTTTGCTGTTTCATCATGTTTCAGTTTTTTCCTCAAATTTAATCCAAAAAAAAAAAAAAAGGTTCCACTAAAGGTGCACTTTAGCTAACCAAACCACCAAGACACCCATCCTCTAATCCCATTTGTTCTCATTTTAACCCCCTTTCTTTTAATGGAATCTTTTTGTGTCAGGTTTGGCATTTGTTTCCTGTGTCATATCTTACTGCAACCCAATTACCACTAAAAAAGGTTGGCATTGTATGTTTCTGCAAATCACAGATACATTACATTTGTTCGTTATCATATAGCAGACACATTAAAATTCTAGTTTTCAGCAGTGCCCTTTTCATGCCACAATTCGGGCCAGAAAAGCAGCTAAGGCCTAAAGAAGTGCTGGAAGAAAAGAGACGGGTCCTACAAGACACCCAAGTTTGGTGCTTAAAAGGCCGCCGGTAACATAGCAAAACTTGCAAAATCCCAACCATCTTTTGGTCTTGAACAGTGGTCTGCAGCTTGGCAGCTCCCCTTTAGGTGCCCACCATCCCAACACATTCTCACTCTGACCTTGTCACATATTGACATTTTGGTCATGGACTTTCCACATCAACGTATGACGTTCAAGGTACCCTGGGTACGTTGGTTGTTGACGTTCTAGGACACTGTGTCAAGTTCTGCCTTTTCAACACCGCAAATAGACGTTTTATTTTCCTTCAACAACAAACACATGGTTGGTTTAGGCAACAAAAGCAGGTGGTTGGATTTAGGAAAAAAGAACAAGGTTTGGCTTTAGAATCTTACGGGACGCGAACATCGCTCTAAAGGGTGAAAGTGAGTGTTTGTTGGACCCATCCACCACCCCTCCCACCAACCCCACTCAGACTTTTGCTGCCCTATCTTTCATCCCTGTCCCACTGCATTTCCCCCTGATGCTGCTGAGCGCCGTTAAACTACAACAGTTGGTTTCTGACGCCGCTAGTCACTGCCCAAGTGCTGGATTTCGATGACTTTGGATTTAGACCACACTCACCATCTACCGTCCTCTCCACCTCTAGATGACAAAGTCAGCTTATATACTATGTATTTGTAGTTTGCAGAAATGTACAATGACATTCAGGTAGGTTAACTGCTGACTCTAAATTTTCCATTAGGTGTGAATGTGAGCGTGACTGGTTGTCTGTCTGTCTGTCTCTGTGCCTCAGCCCTATGACTACCTGGTGACTGATCCAGGGTGTAACCTGCCTCTTGCCTAACATCAGCTGGGATAAGCTCCTCCCCCCTTAACCCTGTAAAGGTTAAGAGGTTACAGGTAATGGATGGATGGATGGTCTTGCCTGAACATTTCTCACTGTCATCTCTGATCTAGTTGCATGTTGCCTGACTCACCACTTTATGCCTCAACTCAATCTTTATTGCCTCATGTCATGTCATCTGATCTTATTTAACTTCTACTTGTAATATGGTATTGCATTCTCACACATTTCACCTTGTTTCACATTGAATTCCTCCTGGTCCCACCTTGCTTCCTGAAGCCCCATCTCATGCCATGTCATCTAGCTCCCCCATGTTTTGCCTGGTCTCTTTTTAAAGGTGCAGTCAACAATTCTAATACAATACACTTTTTGTCAAATTTCAAATATTTAGTCATGGTCCTGTGGCTGACCATTCTGTGTGTGTGCTGGAAAAAACAATCTGGTGTTCACTGCACTGGCTCTGTAGATGGGAAACAAAAGCTCCTTCTCCACCAAAATTTCCAGGAACTTTTATTTCCAGGAATTTATTTACCAGGGTAAAAGAGTTCCTGGTAATCTGTGTGGTTTGTGTTTCCACCGCACCTCAAAAAAAAAAATTCAAATCAGACTGATGACGTATATTATAATCTTGCTTAAGTTTCTTCAACTTTTCACAATTTTTTTTTGGCGTGTGCCCTATATTTAGATCCGCCAGCTTGTCGGCTATTCTTCCGTAGACTCTGTCGTTTTTAGTCAAAGACTTGAAGTCCTGCTGAATTTCTTCCTCGGCAAATACGCTCAAAAGAGTCTGGACTTCATCGTTCATCCACTTCTCGTAGCTTCTCTTCTTTTGCTCCATTTTCCAAATGATCTTGTAGTAATGAAGCTTGTAGTAATGAAATAAAGTTTGCAGCCACACCGGCACGGAAGTGCGAAAAGCTGCAAGGGTGTGTTCCACCAATCAGCGTTCTTCAGCACACAGTCAAAGTCCTACCCCCTTACTAGGTACTTTTTTCAGGGAAAGTTTAGGGTTGAAGGAAAGTATTTTTCCCTGGGTAATTTCCGTGGAAACGGGCCACGGTTTTTCAAAATCCCAGGTAAATGATAAAAGATCCTGCGGTGGAAAATGGGCTTAGGGGGCTCTGGCCAGGCCACAAGACAACACTATTCATTCGTGCTTGTGCACAGGACAGGGGAATGGGCTATAAATGTATTAAGCAATAGGCAGTGGGAGTAAGTGTGACGGTTAAAAAGATCCTCTGTCGGAGTACTGATGGGAGGGGTTTATTTGTTTTGGCACTGAGCTCAAATATTATCAGTCTTTCTCTAGAATTGCTGACTCCACATTTAATTTGTTCTTGTATCATCTTACTTCCAAATACCTCATCACGTCATCCCATCTTGTTTTGCTACATGTTGTAATTGTATATCATCTTGATTCTTGTTTCGTCACTTCATTGCATCTCATGTAATCTGATCTCTACACATTTTGCCTTGTTTCATATCATCATCTCTTCTTATGTCACCTTAATTCATGTTGCCTATCATGTTATCCCGTCTCATCTCATCTGCTCGTCTCATTTCTGTCAGCATATATTCCTTTGTCTTATTTACATTCTTCCTCTCTGTTACGTATTTAATCTATTCCAATCATGTTTTTTCTGATGTTGTCAGCTCATTTCACATCATTTTCTAAATGTCTCATCTTAGTTATTTCTATCTTGTATTGTCTCCTCTCCCATAATATCTGTCTTGTCTGATTTGTCTTGTGTTTCCTCTTACATCAATTCTTTCTCTTCATTACCTCTCCTGCGTCTTTGGTAACAAGTCACAAAAGGAATCATTTTCAGTGGGCTGAGATAAACCCAAAGACATGCAGATTACAACCAGACAGAAACTGCTTTGAATGTTTTTACGGACCAATTATTTATTCAGTGTTATCTCCATTTTTTTTTCCGATATAGAGATTTTCAGTCAGACCTTAAAAACTTCCACTAAATAACGTTTGAAATACTCATCTCATTTGAATTCTTCAGAACTTGGTCCGGCTCTCTCTGTACATTTTAATTTTGTTTCATGGTTTTGCTTGATAACATTTCAAATTAAAATGCAGGCAGTTTTAGTCCTTGGTTTTCATAATGAAGTGCTACAAAGACAGGTTAACATCAAGGGACAATAACAGACAATGTGTGCGTATAAATGACACACACACAAAACTTTTCAGGGCATAATCATCTCGTTCTACCTGATGAGCCCTCCATATCCTTCCATCATATCCATCATGTAAATCACCTGCTATTGTCAATGCCACCTGGGGGCCAACGCGACAAACCTTCTCAGTCTCTCTGTCACAGTAATTAACCGCCTCCTCTGTCCGCCTGTACAAACACACACACACATAGACACACACATGCAAGCACAAAGAGCCAAGATCCTCTTCTTTATTTTTTTTCTCATTTCTGTTTCTTGTACTGCTCATACTTGTCAGCCTAGTCATTATCCTGTCACGTCGGCCTGCCAGATCTCATCACAGACTGCTAAATTACTGCTGAGAGCAGATGACACAATGTGAGCATGTGTTCATACGTCCCAGTGCGTGTGTGCGTTTGTATGCATGGGTCATGTTGGTGCATGGTGTCTGCTGTCAGCGGAATCAACTGAGTTTGAAGCTTTTGGTCCTGAAGCCTGATGAGTCTAATCACTGTATTATGTAAATTCTAATGAATTGTAATGCATGAATATTAATGGATGCAGATTTTCCCAAGTCTATCTTTGTTATATATATCCTTTCTGTTTAATTTGCAAATAAACTAAATCTTAGAATGACAAAACCAAGGGCTTTTTATAGTAACATAAACAGTGTTTATTTTACATCAAAATCAACTGTTTGTTCTTATTTTTCATTTTACATAAAAACACTTCCTGTTATTTTTCAGATTTGGTGCTTTGAAATAATTGGAAACTAGAAATCAGGGGCTTTTTAAGTGACTCACTCAATACAGGGGGTCTGACTTAATGACTTGTAAACCAACTAAAGTAGTTAAATGTTTGCATGCAGAGGGTGATTTATACTAAATCCCCACCAACTGCTGCAGTGCTGACATGTAGCAGGGAAGGACAAAGGGAGGTCTCCCCAAAGGGATGAGTGCATTTTAAATTCATTAGTATCATAAACATCACAAACCTAATCATATCACACAGTGAGTCATTGCTCTTCTTATCCACCCTGTGACAAACTTTTCAAAACACACCACAGCTGCGGTAATAACCCCAGCGTATCCCACAAGACTTTGGGCTTGGACTGGGGCAAATGATAAGACCTGGTTTGAATTATGCTCATTAATGTGACCGTGGACAAAAGCCTTTTGATTTATGATTCTGACCGCAGCAAAGCAGTGGTCATATTAATAAGACAAAAGCTTGGTACTCATCACCTACTCATTAGCTATCCGGGACAAGCAGTTGTTGCCAAAGTTAACATCTACTGGGGATCCACATAAACAATAAACTAATAATATTACTTTAATTGAAACTCCCTGTAAACTCAGATTTGTGACTGCATCCATCTGGAAAAGGATTACTTTGTTTTGTGCTTTGTACAAGGGAAAAAATATGCTCCAAATTGTACTTTGAAATGAAACCTAAAAGTGTGTTCACACTGACAACACCTTAGGAATTGTGCAAATTTGCAGGAAAGCCCAATCAGTCCTCATTCAGCATTGGCAGTATAAAAACAAAATCGGGGGAGTGCAGTAAAATCAACAGCTCCTCCCACAAGTCACAGCCCCTCCCATGGTAGAAGGGCGCCTCGGTCTGTTTAAAATAAAGGGCTCCGCCAATACGACTACCCTACAAGGCGGATCAACTCGTCAATCCGGATCTGTGTGTCTAAATACTTGCAGCTTGCCGGCAAAACGGCCCAACATTCGCCAAAAATCTGACAGTATAAAAAGGGGCTTTGAGTGTCCTGGCCAAAACAGGCAGCAACATAAGTTACAGACAACAGAGAGCAAAAACACATAATAAAACTGTAAAGCTCTAAAACAAGCACAATAAAACACAAAATAAGAACACTACAAAGAAAAGCCAAAAGGTATGTTAATATATACCAGAAATGAACCATTAAAATGCAAAAAACAACAACTACACATGATTACAAGGACCAGCTGTGACACACCATGACGTTGGCATATAGAAGACTGTGTACAAAAATCCTGCAACATTGCTTTGAAATGGCCGAAAGGAACCAAAGAGTGCAACTTTAAGTCCTTCTGCAGAAGATTGCACATATTAAGAGTTGCATATACAGCTGATATGTATACTTATACACATCAGGAATGTAATTTCTTCACACTACTTTCCTCCAGAGTCTTTGATGAATTACTCAGTGATGTGCTATTTAATATAGAAGGGACAGAAAGACACACTCATATTCATACTGATAGGTTTCACTTAACTGGAGAATACAGACGTAGGAAAGCCTCATCTGCTTGTAATCCTGTGCTGTATCAGTGTAAACAGGACACGCCTGCAAAAGAGCACCTGGCTCTCTGTAAAACTTCCCCCAAAAAAATAAGGTTTTGTGCCTTTTGGCCTTTTTACATCAGACATACACCAGTAGACAAGCAGTGGAGTGGACACAGATGATGGTAAAAAGACACAGAGCAATGACCAAACATATGGTTTGGGGCTGACTAAGCACTACAGATGGGGGCTGCAAGCACAGATGGTACTCTCAGGTGTCAGGTAGGAGAAGGTTGATGATCAAATAAAGGGTGTTTATACCTGTATAATAGTATGGAGAGGCAGCTTGGTGTCACGGAGAGGAAAACTAATTTGTTCCCCACAAACTAACTTCAAGCTCACAAATGACTTCATTTTGGGCATGCAAAAGAGCGTATTGTTGACCTTTTACATGTTTAAGACTGTGTAAAGGTCTATTGGCAGGAATGGTATGTAATATTCAAAGAAACTAAGAACCACTGTGTTTTCATTATCTTAGAATGAGCCATTTATATCCACATACAGAGTGGATCCTCTTCCATGAGGGCTGCCATATTGTTCTACAGTAGCCCTGAATGGACAAACCAAACACTGACTCTAGATAAGGCCATTCGCGTTTTCACTCTGGCCACCATAGCTATCCTAAACATTTGGAACATAGGAGAAGTTTAAGTTCTACAACCTCACCACTGGATGCCACTAAATCCTACAAACTGGACCTTTAACATATTGATGTATCTCTGTACAAAAGTAATACTTGAGTCACTTAAATATATGAATGGGGTTGTAGGTTGTTGTGTATATTCCAAGTAGTTAGGTAGGAATGTTAGCAGCCCGCTAGCAGCTGTGTTTTGCTCTTCAGAAGCTTGCTCTAGTGGACAGTTCACCCCAAACCAAATTAACACATTTTTCTCTTACCTGTGGTGCTACTTAACAGCTTAGACTGTTTTGGTGTTAGACATACTCACGTACATAGAGATGTCTGCCTTCTCTTGAGTATAATGGAACCAGATAGCACTGGGCTTGTGGTGCCCAAAGTGCAAAAAATGCATTTGAAAAACTCCAGAAATTATGACTACTCCACTCGCCAACTGTATCACCATGCAGAAAGAAGCGTGATCTACTCAATGAATGAGAGGCTTTGAGCACCACAAGCCGAGTGCCATCCAGTTCCATTATATTGGAGAGAAGGCAGACATCTCCACAGCTGTTATCTCCAGCACTTGTCAACTCACAATTAAACAATAAATAATACTACAGGTAAGAGGAAAATGTATATTTTTAATTTTAGGGTAAACTGTGTCTTTAAAAATACTGAATTTATTCCTTCATATTATGTTCCTTTGCCTATCACATTCATTTATTCCCCTTATCACTCTTTTTCATTACTGCTGTGATGCTAAATTGGATGTTGTTTCAACAGTACTGGCCAGCTTTGTCTGCTATAGGTTAAGTTAGCTGCACATATAGCACTGTGTAGCCAACACGTTCTCATTCCAAGTTGCTTTGTCAGTGGATTTTCATGTCTACATATTGCATACTAGGTATCCTCCTGCGTCTCTTGTTAACATTCCAGGACATCGCTCCCAATGCCGGGACGCCAACAAAAGCACATGGTGTGGCTGTACATTTGTATGTGACGCAAAAATCGGCCTCCTGGGTGAAAGTCCGGGGTTTGTTGGCTCCATGCACCGCCCCTCCCTCCCACTACATATATTACATTGTTACAGGCAGCATGTCAAACTGATGTTGTCCTGTGGCGCATCAAAACAACATGACAGGTGCCAAGACATATGGTACCAATGCAAAAGGTGGCTTTAGGCCTTGATTTGTGCAAAATGAACAGTGAAAGTTGTGAAACCATGGCAAATTTATTCCAGATGCCATTTAGATTTAAAGAGTTATATTGGATTTTGGACAGAGACGTGCATATACTTTGGATCTAGCCAGTTTGCTTGTTGAACAGCATTATTTATCTTCAACACGCTGCCAGCCAGGGATAGCTGTGGCTGGAGGCATTATGTTTTTGGGTTGTCTGTCCGTCCATCCATCCGTACCATTCTCATGAACACGACAACTCCAGCATTTTAAAGGAATTGTTTCAAATTGGCACAAACGTCCAGTTGGATTCAGCGACAAACTGAATAGGTTTTGGTGGTCATAGTTCAAAGGTCAAGGTCACTTTGACCTTGCATTTGTCTCATTCTCCTGAACATGATATCTCAAGAATATCTTTAGGGGATTTCTTCAGATTTGGCACAAACGTTCACTTAGACCTGAACTGATTAGAATTTGGTGGTCAAAGGTCAAGGTCACTGTGACAACACAAAACATGTTTTGGCCATAACACAAGAATTCATATGCTAATCATGACAAAATTTCACACAAATATCTAATCGGATAAAATGATGAAGTAATGACATTTTATACTCAAAAAGACAAAGGTCAACTTCACTGTGACATCATAATGTTCTTCAAAAACTCTTTTTTGGCCATTATTTAACATCATATCTCAGGAACAGAAGGGGAAACATTTGGTCAGATACTAAACTGCTGACTCTAATCTTGGTGCCCACCTTGAAACTGTGCTGACTGTATAGATCTTCTGTGCTGCCGGGGGGAAGATGTGTGTGATGCCTCCATGTTTTCACAGACATGGATGTAAACTGTAAGTGCAACTTGACTGGTGGAGGCGTACACCACTGCTACAGAACAACTGTTGTACAGTATAATGCAATTTGTTTCTTTGAATTAGATTAAATGGATTTCAGTTACTGTTGCAGAAATGCTGTTTTTTTGCAGTACAAAATTAGTTTTCCTTTCAGAATACATCAGAGAGTAATTTTTTGAGCTTTCTAAGCAGATCAGTGAGCTAACATTTACCAACCCCCTGCTCAGTTTTCATTAGGGAGGTTAAATCCTCATACGACTGACCTAATCAACCCATTCAGATCATGAGGCGACTTGAAAACATAAACATTTCCGAAAGTTGATGATGCATGATTATTTCCACACTCTGCATTATAAGCAGGACAGGGACTCAGAGATGTGCCTGTTTCAGTTGGCAAGAATTTGTTAAGATCGCATAAATTTGACTTATTACTCAGCAGGCACTGCTTTACAGTTCCTTCTTGATTCAGTTGTTTACCATATGACTTTAATTCTGACTGCAACTGCGATCAATGGAAATGATTATACATCTAAGGCTGCTTTCAGACCTTGAGTTGTCTTGCTTTGGTCCGAATCACGGACTAATATTTTTACAAAGTTGCATAATTGCCTAGAGTTGGTCCGTGTTCTCACGGCAGCATAGATAAAATGCCAGATGAAATGCCTTGTGCGAGAAAGCTGCTTTTGATTGGTCAAACTTTCCATGTGGGATAAATCCAGGAAGTAAACAAAACGTTGCAGAAGAGTACACAAGATAAATGTGACACTTTCTAATGTCACGATGGAGGGACAAGTACGAGGGTTGATTTTTAGCGCTGGTCATCGTGGACTATATTGATTGCATTGTTCACTATAGGCAAACCATACAGTTTGAAAACGAGGCGCGGCTCCAACTAGAAAACAAAGTTTTGATGCTTTGGATGCACCGAATGCACTTATTAAGGCAGTACGGGAGGAGGTGCACATTAATAATTCTTTAGGACAGTAACATACTCATGCTTGCTTAACCCAAACATGTGACTGCAGTTGGTTCGGATCGGGGTCGGAACATGTTCTCACCACAAACAAACCGCACCAGAGTTCGGTTGTAACCGGACTGAGATCACCTCTTCAAGAAGGTCTCGATTTGGTTGTTTGGTGTGCACCCGAGTGTGATTGCTGTGTTCAAACCTGCCCAAGCAAAGGGGCAAACTAACTTGTTTGACAATTAACGATTGAATTGAACCAAGTCTTATTGGTCCTTTGTTGCACCTGTGAAGCAATGTGAGAGGTTAAACTCTGTACTCCAAGTCAGCAAAGAGCCCACCATGTGCAAAAGAATTTCTGGAAACTGAAGGAAACTGAAGATACAATAGCCTTTTGGCTGATCACTATGTTTACTACCAAGTGCTCCGATCTATACAGTATCAATATGTAGCAAACATATGTTTAATATCCTATAACTGGTAAGTAGCAAAGGTGGGGAACAGTGGCTGGTGAAAGGGTCTACAAATCATCCACTTCAACTCCGGTATCCCAAGTTTCCCAGAGTCCCCTTTCCTACTAGTTGTTTGCTCTGACTTCTTGTTTAATATTTAACACTCTCTAACTTTGCTTTAAAACATATTTTAACCTACTTGATTTGGCACAAACAATTTTGTCTGTCTTAAAACTTTGGCAGAGAACATTTGGCAGATATATTCAATACCAACATTCTGCCTGATAAGCAGAAGAAAAACTTAATCCAGGCAGCATTATATTTCCCCCCAAATGTGTTTTGCTAATGCAAATCAGCTGCATATGAGCGTAATTTGTGAGAGATAAAGGTTGGCCTGCAGCTCGCTCAGATCGAGGTGCCAGCCTCCTCTTAGCTGTCCCTGTCTCTCTCTGTCTCTCTGCCCTGCTCTCTCCTCTGCCTCCCTCCTGTGTGTTTGGGTGTTTTGGTGATTCTGTGATTGCTACCAGCTCCCAGCAGCCAAAACATGAATTTGTCATCACGCTCACCGCTCTCGTGAAAACTAATGGAAAGAAATGAACTGTGCCCACTCAAGGGGGCGATTGTGACAGTTGGTGAGTTGGCAGGGCGTGGGAGTGGTTGTGGGGGGGTGGGGGGGGTAGTAGCAGGGCTGTGGTGAAATTAGCTGGAGCTGCAGTGCTGCTCACCTGCGTGTCGGCTGCGCAGATTTGGGCCGCGCTGGCTCGCTAAGTAAGTATTTGCACGCAAACTGGTGTTATTTGATCCACCTCAGTGTCAAGCGCTTCCATAACTTTAAAAATTGAAGAGGAGGAGGTTCTCTCGTGGCTCTCAGCTGGCAGTTTGATTCAGATTTTATTATCCGTGCTTGGTTCTATAATAAGCAGGAACTGTCCTGTCCGATTAGGCACGCTCGGCGGCGCTCTCCGTCCCCCCTCCAACTCGCTCCACCCCCACCGCCCCCATACAACTCCTTACTTAGTGAGAGGAGGAGGACGAAGCTCCCAGCAATTGCCAGCCTTTCTCTCCCTCACTTCCTCTCTGTCTGCTGGGGTAGGGAGCAGGAGGGGAGTTGCTCCTTAGACTTAACCCATTAACTGCCATCATCTCTCTTTCTCTATCTCTCCTCCCCCCCTTTTCTGTCTGTCTGCCTCTGGCCTTTGCCTCGGCCTGTCCACTCCTTTCCTCACCATGGCGACTTATTACGAGGATAACACTATATTGTTTTACCATGTTAGCCTCTTTAATGAGTTTGTCTTGATCATATATTTTTTAAATATCTTATTATTTTTACACAAAATTTCTGACCTGAGAAATAATTGAAGCATATATGTAACAATTAGTAAAACCCATAATTAACCCTGGCTCACTTAATTTGTTGGGGACTACTTTACTCTGTGGATTAACACGCATGTAGTGCACTGTTTGCGAATTTTCCTACAAAAAGTAATGCACCAAAATTTGTACATGTCCAACATAAAAATGAGTCAGTAATTCTTGTATAACACATGTATTTTGGAAAGCTGCGATCACGTGACCAATGCATTGACGGAAGTAAAGACGGAAGCCATCCCAAGTGGTTCCAGTAAGGAGGCAGGTTGGGGTGGTGGATGTGTCACAAAACACAGGGCTTTCACCAGGAGACTGGTGTGTGGAGCCATGTAAACTCTGAGTGAACTTTGAGTCATTTTAAGGTATGCTCTCACCATGTTTCTTTTACCTGAAACTAACAGTAACTTTGCCTAAACCTAACCTCTGTATCTTTGCATTAAATACGTAACATTTGTGGGGCGCCAATTCGTAGGACAGCATATGAACCATATTGTGTGGCTGATTTGGGGTGCCCATGTTGATCAATGAACGAATGCAACACCCAGTGCTACAGTGTGGTTTAATATTTTTTTTTTTCAATAGATTTTGAACAACAGTGGACTTCAGTGGAACAAGAGAAAGAGAAATACCTGGATTTGGCTACACAAAAAATAAAAATAAAAAACAAATAAATAAAAAATACTTGTCAGTTCATGGTTAGTTTTGTTTTTTCATGGGAATTGCTGACAATAAAAAAATATAGAAAAATGCCAGCCTAATCCTTGGCTGGAGCCTAAATTAAGCTTGAGTAAATTCAATTCAATTCAATTCAGTTCAATTCAATTTTATTTATAAAGCCCAATATCACAAATAACAATTTGCCTCAGAGGGCTTTACAGCATACGACATCTCTGTATCCCATGATAGTCAAAGTATTTGGCATGAAAACGGTCATGATCAAAGATACAAATATCAAAAGCATACAGACAGACTACATAACGATCACCTTACTGATGATCTTAAAACACCAATTCTGGTCATTTTCATTTTTTATTTCTATTTTCTATATAAAAGTTACTATAGGTTGAAAGAATTATTGTTAATATCCATGAGGTTAAAATCCCCTTTATTCTTAATTTAAAATGAACTGTGTAAAGTCATTAGGCACAAATGTGGCAGCTTTTTGAATCCCCTGCTGTTATAAACTCAAAATTGTAAAAGATAATGTAAAATATTCATTCTGCCATTGTTTCTGATTTATCATCCTGTCACTGGCAAGGCAACACGAAACAAGAGTTCAAAGTTGTGATATACAGCCGGCTTGTTTGTTGTGTTCCAGTACAGCTGTATTTCTACTCTTGACACTCCAGTCCAGTCAGCATCTGAGCTACTGGCTGCTGGGCTATGATCAAACCCTGAGGTCATACTGTCTCTACACCGGCCCTGAATGTGTTTGAGTCTTACACTAGGAAAATGCTATAGTTACCGCCTGTCACCTCATGAAAAACGAGGAGAAGTAATTTTTTTTTACAAAACTGCAAAGACAAACTTGTAAACTATTAACAGGGATTCTAAAATAGTCTCCAATTTCATCTTTGGGAAATATCAAGGGTATGCTTCATCTAATAATTCTCCAAAAGCTCTTTGATTATCATGAGTTGACTTTTCTTAGACATGTCTTTGCTCAAATTTAAAGTTGTAGCCAGTTTTGATTTAAACTTTTCTACAAAGACCTCCTCATGTGTGCACAAGCCTGAAAATTTAAAGGCACTCGTCATCATTTCAGAAATGCTCTTTTATATTTTTATTTTCAATATTTATAAATCCAATTTCTACAAAGTGTCACTTAATTAAAATGCTAGCACTGTCTGGAGTTGTGTCTGTCAGGCTTTGGCACTAGGAGGCTTAAGAAAATGCCGTAAAGTATCCTGATGAAATAATATAAGCTTCCCCCCTCTGCAGTGTGAGGCTGTATAGCCTGAGGCAGGCAGGCAGGCAGGCTGCTGCTGATGTGGAGGATATCCAGGATGCATATATGCATATCTGTAGGCTACACACTAACCTCTGGACGATTTCTCACAGGGCCACACTTAATGTAACAGTAGGCAAAAATCTGTGTTACAAAAATCGACAACAAGAAAGCGGAAGTTACCTTCTGCACAGTTTGTTTATGTAATTTTTTTTTTCACAGCACCAGAAAATTGACCCAGGACTCATTTCCAGTAAATAGGACAAGCGTTGCATATGCTGTCTGCACATTTTGTCGTTTTCTGGGAGGGTGGGTTATGCAAGCCCCCTTTCACTGCTAATTCCATCAAAGCTTTGGGAGCAGTTCTAATTGGGCATCTCTATTTTTGGTTGTCTTCCAGCCCTGTTTTGCTGCCTTTGAGTAAAGGCAGCGCAGCGAATGTAAAGCTGTGTGATAACAGGGCCATTCGCCACAGCACTGAGTTTGACCCTGCAACCAGCCTCCATGACGGATGTGAGATGATTCCTAGCCCTCCAGCTCAGCACGACACACTCAGCACAACTCAAACACACTCTCCCAATATCTCTCTCGTTTTCCTGTGTTGCCTGTCTTCTTCTCCATCTCTCTCCCTCTCTGTCAGTTACTCCGCAGATTGACTCGCTGCTGTATGCTGTCTATTTAAAGCTGGTGCCATAACCACCCACTGCTTCTTTAAGAAGTGGTGACTCACCTAAACAGATCAGCCCAGCAGTGTGTGTGTATGTGTGCACGCACATGAGTGTGTGTGTTTAGGGATGTTATATCATCTCGGCTTTAGTTCGTCTTTGGCTATAGGCCTTCTCTGTTTGGTGACAAGTGCAGCTGTTTTTTAACGATAGCGCTTGTCTGTGCGTCAAACCGGTATCTTCAGGATTCCCAGATTAATGCAAACACACACTCCAACATACACACACACACTCAGACCCAATCTGTGCACTTAGTGTCACTGAGTTATGTGCTATTCTGGGTGCATCCAGGGGACTTTCCAGCTTATGGGAAAAGCAAATGAGCGAATTTGCATTTTCCCCACTTTGCTCAGTAATGAGATATATGTAAGGAGCTATATGGGCGCAAAATGAAGGTTGTGTATCTGAGCAGACTAGGTATGGCTGCCAATTAGAAAACAAACAAGGCAATGCATATGGCGTGTTCTGTATGTGTGGCAGGAGCTTCCAGGCAGCCAGGCTGAGCAGTCTTCACTGCCATGGTTTTGAGTCTCCCCCTCACTTCTCTGCATTATTAAATCATCCCTGAATAATTCACTGCCTTTCGTATCAAACAAATATTTTTGCAACTTGCACCTACAAATAGGTGAGGGGAGGGCTGCTGTACCATACTGTATTTAGTCACGAGGAAGGCGACGTTGGGATGGAGTGTTTATGTTTGTTTATGATCTGAATGCTGTCCAGATTCGGGAGGCTGTGTGAACGTCACGTGAGCTGCTGTTTGCTGCTGAATGTCATGAGTCATGCCCTCACAGAGAACTGGCATTCTTTCCTTTATATACACTGTGACATACAGTATGATATCAGTGTGCCTCAGCTGTGATGTGCTTTACTTCTCTGAAGTTGACTCCAGAGAGCTCCATCAAGTTGGCAGCACATGTGCTTGTACTAAGATATAATGTTTGTTTCTCAATGTGACATTTAGGTGTATTGTCTCTCTTTCATATTCAAAATATTTGCACACATATAGATATATGTGTTTTCCTCTGTTTAATGTGGTCCTAAGGGTTTGCTTGCATTACTTTTCTATGCTTTTTTTTTTTTCATTGGAAGTGAGACACATAAGTAGAGTCTGACTCGGGTTGACCAGCTGATGTGATGCAGCACCTCATCCCCACCGTGAATAACGACATGTCTGCACCACCTAAAGTGCATCGCTCCAGCATGTTACTATGCAAACTCTGTGCGGTGAAGATTTTCAGACCCTGCCTGAGCGATGATAGGCGACGACTAAATCCCAGCGATGACGCCGCGATGTCATGGCGGGCAAGGACTGACTCGTGTGCTGACTTGTTAGTCATGCTTTGATGCACAGTTTAAAGAGGACTCCAGGAAGCCGGTCCAATGCGCATGCGCACTTCTCTCTCTCTGACACACACACACACAGACAGAAAAAACACACACTTTTTGCACATTTGCACAAAGGAACACACAGCCGCTGAGTGCTTTAAAAGGAAAGCGGCTGCATCATTTGGTAGTCTGACATGAAACCTTGGTCATGTGTTTTTATGAGGTGACTTCAGAACAGTTTCTTGTACAGTTACAGAATTCATAAACACTGAAATTACAGCATTAAAAAAGCACCTCAGAATCAGGACACCATTTGTTAAACTTAAAAAAAAAAAAAAACAGTCTCTAAGTTTAAAAAAAAAAGTGTTGCATTCAATCATATTATAGGTCACTGTTTTATTCATGACTTTGCTTTTAAAATGTGTGTCCCACTGTAAGCTAAAACATGACGGTGACACAATTACTGGTATGCCCCTAAAAAGCGTATGGAAATTATTCACTTTTTAGTTAAACCCACTGACAATTTACATACATTTGAAAAAAAAAAAAAAAAAAATCACTCGATTAGATTGTGATTTAAAAATTAGGCCTGTAGTCTCTTTGGACGTTCAGTAAAGCCCGACGAGGATTGTTGTCCCTGTGCTGGTGCTTAGAGTTAGACACAGTGTAGAAACCTTTTATAGCACAGAGAGAGAGAAAACTTTATTTAGTATATTTAGTTCTATAAAAGTAAGTTAGAGTTATGGTGATGATTTATATATACAGTACACATATAATGTCCTCTGTGTGGGGTCAACTGTAATTAAACTACAAGGTGATAACGTATGTGTTAACATAGCAATATAATGGAATGGTCAATCAACACAAAATAAAATAAAACAAAATAAAATAGAATAAAAATAAAAGTTGTTGCTGATATATTAGAAATAAAATCCACTGCATTTTATTTACATTGCTGCTCACAGCCCTGTTGGAAAATAAATAAAAAAGCATTGAAATGATTTATTTTCAAGTGTCACTCCTAAACTTGGCCATAAGGCCACTTTTCTAACTTTGTTTTGAGATGATGATATTTCCTAATAAAGAGAGAAATTAAAAGTAAGATAATAAATCACCAACAAGATAACCAGAGGCACTGATATATTTCATTTTAGTATTAAAAATATTCTCACTTACTTTAATATGAGTATATAATTTAGAAACAAATATATATATGCCTGATATGATGCACTTGCTTCATTTATTTTGTTATTACTTGTGATATATTTTTTGTCATAACTGACTTTATTTTGCTTTTTGTTTTGATTGTGGATGATTCCCTTCATATAAAATGATTTCTGATTTGACTTTAGAGAATTCATGTAGTGTAACATGTAATACTGCAGTGTGATTTCAGGTTGTCCAAAACACAAAACAATGCAATAAAGATGATTAAACAAAACTCCTAAATCTGCTTTGTATATTTCTAAATAAATGGACGAAAGTTTCCGAGCCGACCTGGACACAAACCACTCTGGCTCAATGCCAAATATTTGGCAGCGGAGCTCTGCACGGTCCATTTATTAGAAAGGTGCTGGCTCATTATTTAGCAGCAAGACGGGAGTGAAGGAACTCCAGCAAACACTCAGCAGCTGCAGCCGCTCAGCTCTTCACATGCAATAAAGTTTGCTGCCTCATGTGGGGGATCTCTCCCTCTTTTTGAAGCAGACTTTTTTGGTCCATAATTTATACATTTACCTTACTTGCTTCTGCGTGCGTTGGCCTCCTGCATTTTTTAAAGGCCGGGTATTGAGGGATTTTCTGTCATGCTCTCTTGCTTTGTTCTGATCACGCAAGCTGCTGCCATCCCACATACGGGAACACTGGCAAACACAGAGGCCTAACTCATGCCACCTAGCTGGGAGAGAAACACACACGTGCACAGATACACAGGCTGAGTGTCACACCAGCAAATAGTCAACACATCCATAGTGGAAGGCCCACTCCCCACTCTCAGCTAAGACTGAAGGACAAACTATCTTGTGCCGTTGCGTGAGTGTTTTTCACACAATCACACACCAAACTGAGGCATCCATGTGTGTCTTAGCAAGTGAAGGGGTGTTGAATCTGCCTCTCACACCCATGCATGCGGAAGCAGTCTACCTCGTCTGCTCCCTGTGGAGGACACATGGCAGACAAAAATAGAGGAAGAGGGAGAGCCCGAGATGAACAGATTAAGAAAACAGAGAAATAGTTCCTGGATAAAGTTCTACTACTGAATTATTCCCTCTCTTCGCACAACACTACTTCACACTATGAAAATAAAACCTCTACAGTTTATATATGCCTGTAATATGGTACATAAAAATAACCATCACCGATTATGTGGGATTTCATGTGAGAAAATAAAGCAGGAAATGCCTGGAAATTACTTATTGCAGAAGATTAGTTAACCCAATCAATCCCTCTGTCACCATGGGAATTAAATCCATTATGTTAAGCTTGCAGGTAGTATTTAATATGTATATATATAATATGTATGTGGGTATGAAAATGTACTTTACTGGTTGCAGAATCCAGGCTGATTGATTGCTGTGGGTTGAGCTAATTAACATTAAACTTAATATCTATGGACGAAAGATGATGACCTGATTGTACCTATAACAGGGTGAGCACACAATAATAAAAACTTATAATTACTGAGTTTAATTATGTGTAGTAGTTTTTTTTTTCTCACTAGCTAAACAATTTCTAACATTAGGCAAATTCTGAAACATTCTGTGACTATTTTGTCATTTTGACCAGGACACAAAATGCATCATTGTATAATCTTAACATTTCTAAATCTCTACCAAATTACAATACTGTATTGAATATCATATTAATATCATGCTGAAATAATGCTGCATTTATACATACGTATAATTTGGTGTCCAAAAGTGACTTCAAAATATGCAATACTTTTTTTTTTAAACTATTATTATTATTATTGTTTTTTGTTTTTTTTTACAGTGTTTCGGTTAATAAAGTAACTTGGCTGATGTATGATAACTATAATTTTCAGTATTGTCGATGAGTCATTAAGCATTGTGAGGCCACACCAAACTCTTGTAAAAAAAAAAAAAAAAAAAGAAAAAAAAATAGAAGATATATATAAAAAAATATTTTTTTTAAATCGTGCATTTATATTTTTAATTTTATAGTTTAAAGCTATATCAAGTAATTAAATAACAACCTAGTAATGAAAAAGAAATGATGAAAAGCTAAAGCAGCATCTCAGCTGTGCTTACACAGAAATGGATGTGTGGGTGTGTCAGAGTTACATGGAGTTGTCCCGTTGCAAAACTCTCAGTCTGTAGTATCCTCATTCTTATATTGTGGAATATTTAAATAAAGGAAAAATCTGCTTTTACAACTCTATGCTGCACTATAAATGTGTTAAAAAGACAAACTGTTTGGATAGACAAAAAATAAAATCAAATGAAATAAAATGCAAAAGACAAATCTCCAACTACTGTGTGCAAGTTATTATAGCCATCGTTTTGAGGAAAATGCAGAGTAGATTTAAAATATTTTTTTGTATCAACTTTGTCGACTTTGAAAATTACATACCATCATTTTACATTGTTTCGTACCATATTCTGCACACTCACTCAATATGATGCTTGTGTTTCTTAAACTTATTTGAAATTGTTGACTTTTGTTGATACTTTTGTTTACAACATATATCTACTTACTTTATCATTTAGAAAGTAATATTACAGCAATTTATTAATTTATTTAGACACCAACCATTCTGGGTAAATAGTTTTCTTATTTAAAAAAAAATAAAAAATAAAAAAAACATTATACTGTCAAACCCAAATGTAACCCAAATGAGCAGCGGATCAGAGTTATTACCATAAAAGAAAGAATATTTAATAACAGGCATAACTGGGAATCCTTATTTTCGCTTTTAAAGTTGTCGATCTGAGCAAAAACATGGATTTTTTTCTTACTGTCCACAGGAAGTCTCTGACGCCCCCTCCTCATCTCTTGGTCTTTCTCACTCTCCCTCCTCCATGTGCTGTCATCTAGATTCCCTCCCTAACATGTAAATTTAGGTCAGGCCACAGTCTCCTCTCCGGGCTTCACAGGAAAATGTGGAAATGGATTGTTTCACACTACTTAATCTTATTGGGAGAGAGGGAGGGAAAAGCGCAAAACAACAGGGACTAATGTGGAGGACGAGGGAGAGCAGAGGAGAGGAGAGGAGAGGAGAGGAGAGGAGAGGAGGGAGAGGACTGAGGAGCGGCTGTAATACTGAAAAAAAAAGAGACGAGAAGTAGAGGGGAAAGAAAAAAAAACGATGGAAGTAAATGGAAAAACAAGTGGGGTTAAAATGAGGGAGCAGATGGGAAGAAGAGGAAAGAAAGTACATATGAGGAGACAAGAAGCAATGGGAGGAGAAGCGAGGACAGAGGGATGGGCAGAAGACAACAGGAGGGAGGAGGAGGAGCAGAGAGGGGGGAAAAAATAAAGGCCAGAGAAGAAGAAGAAAGGAGATGAGAGGAGAAAAGAGAAGAAGAAAGGGGTATGCCACTCACGTCTCATCTCAGCGCTCTCTGCCAGCGTCACAGCTCCCAGTGCTGGCAGCTCGCATACTAACAGACA
Source organism: Epinephelus moara (assembly GCF_006386435.1). Classification (NCBI taxonomy): domain Eukaryota; kingdom Metazoa; phylum Chordata; class Actinopteri; order Perciformes; family Serranidae; genus Epinephelus; species Epinephelus moara. The sequence continues at coordinate 26,248,928 of NC_065512.1, forward strand.
GGCCATATGGCTTCATTATGAGACACACACACATAAATAACAAACCCACACACACCGAGCGTGAGGACACACTAGCCTCGACGAACTCATAACCGTACACAAACTCGAGCACGCGTGCGCGCGCACAAACACAGGTGCAAACACTTGCAGGGAGAAGAGGAGGTGTGTGACAAATTGAATGAAGGGAGCGAGGAGGAGGATGTAATGGCACGTTGAGTTTTTCTACCTCCAGGGGCTCCGAGGGAGAGCAGAGCTGGCCCAATTACTGAGGCTAACATGGACACACACACACACACACACACACACACACACACACTCATACACACACATATGCATGCTACACACTCAAACACACCTATTCTCAGCAGTCCGGGAAAACTGGGAGAACATAATCTTCATTATCAGATACGGGGAGAGCAAATATTTGGAATAGAGAGGTGCAAATCACAGTCTTTATGTGGATACAGTAACTCCTACAGCTGGCACACACACACTCACACACATCAAGTGGACACGAGGGACGAGCAGCGTTACTTACAGCCGTGGAGGTGTTTGGAAAGAAGGAAGTGGCTGAATAGGATGCAGTCTCTGCTGTGTAAACCACTTGGCACACATTACAGTCATTAGTGTCATGATCCTGGGGATGGATGGTGCTGGCCATGACTTCCCCCGGGGGCGGTGACTGTTGCTACGTTGGGCTCCTCCCTAGGGGTCCCTGTAGGTGTCCTGCGAGTGCTCCCTGTGGAGTGTCTGTGTTAAGCAACCTGCTACAGAGCAGGGACAACTGTAGTTCATGGGAAGGACATATGAACTTGTACACCTGACATGCTGCCAGGTATAAAGTACTTTACTCAAGTATTGTTGCACTGCTGGCATTTAATATAAAGAAGAAAATAAATTCAACTGTGGAAAATATAAACTGACAAAACAAAAACAAAAAGCATCTCACTTCTGTGTCGTTTGTAGTTGCCCATTGATGATTGTTGCTATAGAGACCGTTCAACAGCATCACCACTGCATCGTATGCCAGTTAATGACAAATCACGTTAGCTAAACGCGGGGACCATTGTGTTAGGTGCAAGGAACGAAGCCTCTCTGGGATTTTACAGTGTAGCTTGATTAAACCCTCAGTTTATGTTTTACTGTTGCTATGGCAGCAAGTGCCAGCTGACGTTAGCTTAATCTACCAAACAATTATAAGCCATAAAATTACAGTAGCACATTTTTGAACAAAACCAGTCACATCACCAATGGTCCTCAGGTCCCCGACCACTGTGCTGTCACAAGTTATGTTGTCAAAATTAGAAAAATAAAAGCTTAACTCGTAGGGGTGCTTCGTTAGCATAAATCACGGCTGTTTCCTGTAATCTAACTTACAACACCCATTCACTACTGTGTAGAGGAAAAAAAAGTAAACTGAGGACAGATGTGACAACTGTTCACAGGGATATACAAAACAAAAGTTTTTTTTAAATTTATTTATCTAGTTTGAATTTTTATTTTTTTTTTGCCAACGCAACCTAGACTCGGGTCCATGTCATTGGTTCGACAGCCCATTGGTTCGACATCCCATTAGTCCGACTGTCCGCGGTGCTGAACGGCTCGCAGCGGGCGTATGGTGCGCTGCGACCGGCTTGAGGCGGATCAGGCTCACGGCTTATGTGTTTGTCACTTTCTTTTTCATTTTAACCCACACCATGATCTTTTCCTGACCCTAACCAAGTGGTTTTTGTGCCTAAACCTAACCAGACCTTAACCACAGGGCATCATGATGATTTCAGAACGGACTTCGGAACAATGAGTTTAATATGGTTGGAACAATGGGCTGTCGAACCAATGGGCAGTTCCCCCTAGACTCTTGCATTGAGCAATGTTTCTCAAATGGGGGCACAGATACCCTTATGGGTACTGCAAGGGGTGCATGAGACTTTTCCCCTTGGGGACTAATAAAGTATAGAAAATTAAAAAATAAATAAAAAAATAAATAAATTAGTCTACGATACCTATTCGCTGCTGTGTAGAAAAAAACTGAATCCAAGGACATGGATTACACAGCCATTCGCATTGATGGACACATCAAGTTTTTTTTTCCTGACATGTGACCCCAGAGTGGCTCCATTGTAGACGATACACTGTAGAGCAGGTTTCTCAAACGGGGGTAGAGGTACCCCAAGGGATACTTTGGAGTACTGCAGAGGGTACGTAAGATTTTTTTTTTTAAATGTTATGTACATGTTGTTAATGTTAACCAGTCATGCACGTTTCCTAAAATAAATATCAGTTCAATAAAAAATAATAATAAGAAAAAGTTAATTTAAGTTCAGTGAACCAAATTTTATATTAAGTGTCATAAACTGTCAACTGCCACAATGAATGCAATCACTTTCATGTTTACGATTGTTCACTGTGACTGAAAAGCAAGTTTTAATATTGATTGTCGGCGCTGGTCACGCGTTACTGGGCTGAAAAAAAATTCAAAGGGAGTTCATTCACTATTAAAAAAAAGAAGAAGAAAGTTTGAGAACTACTGCTGTGGCGTAAAAATACTGGGCTACATTATTTTGTGTCTCATATGGAGCTCTGGGACATAATTCCTCATCTAACAAACACATCAGTGGTTTGATCACTTTGTTTTTCTCTGTGTGATGCTTAAGTTGAATATTGCTGTGGGGTAATATTCACTTTATTTAAAGTAAAATACATTTATGTTTTTGTCCTGTAATCTTTGATAACCCTGATCACCCTGACTTTTACAGATATTCTTTATATAAAATAGTAAACAATGGCACAGCTACGTGCACTTACTGATAACTGCCCAGAGCTGACATGGCATTGTCATTTACATATTTATTTATCATTTTTGACGCTCATCTTTGTTTTTGTGGTGATAAGGTTATTAAAAAATATTTTTATATTTTTGTTAGGATTGAATAATATAGCTAAATAGATAGCATGTTGATTAGTTTTAATTAAACTACAATATTTAATACATTTAATATTATTGCTTATGGTTAACTTGACTAGAATTAAGCAAACAATACAAAATGTACAGTCTCAATACAATTAAAATAATGATTTTCAAAACATAGATATTCATGTTGAATTAGTGAAGTAAAGTGTGTGTTATTAGGTGATAAATATGATAGTCATTTACAATAATAACTGGCCCAATAGACCAGTAGTTTTCATACCAGTAGCCGAGGCACATAAAAAGAAGTTACATCTTTGTTATAATTGCAGATGTCTGTGGGTTATAATCTGTTTAAATAAAGCAATAATTTCCCCCATGCTTCATCCAAATATTTTTTCAGGCCTGAAAAAACAAATATAACAGGAATGTACTAAAATAAATAAATAAATAAATAAGATTTTGTGTCCTCTCATGGGTCATTTCCTGACCCCTCAGATATATATGGTGACGCCTTTGGGTGTCCCGAACCCCAGGCTGGCAATCACTGCGAAAGACTGTATATAAAACATGCTGACTTCATGTAAACTACTCGCATCCTGCACAAACAGCACTTTTCAGAGTTGTGTTGAGTGTTTCCAAAAATAACTACTTGCTTCTGAAGAGTTCTGCAGACAATGCCTGCAACGGTCATCACTTATTTTTACCTGAAATAAAACCTTTAACAATCATGTCAAAAAATTTAAAAAAAAAAAAAAAAAAATTAAGACAAAAATTAAATAAAACAAATAAAGAAAAAACAGAGGAAGTCACACTATTTAGATAATCGTGGCATTGCCTAATTATCAGTTTGAACATTGGCCATACTGCAGGTTATTTTCTCCGAGTTGCACAGCTCTCTATAGAGCCAGTAAATACTCTGTTTTTTTCTTTCAAATGTGTGTGATATAATAAATGTGGAGTTCCCTTTGAAGTCATCTCTCCCTCTGACTTTAACAACCGTCTGTATGGAAAGATCATTGAAACAAATGCATTTGCTCCTCGGGTCTGTTTCTCATATTTTTGTCCTCACTGACACACGTTGTTAATGATCCGTAGTTCATGGTGTTTTTTAATAACTATTTGATTGGTGCAAGATGATTTACCACCGTTGTCTGATATTGCTCTTTCGTAATCAGCGTATTATATTGAAATTAGCAGGAGAACAAAGTGTTTTTAATAGATTTAACAGAGTCCTGCAGAGCAGCAAGCAGACATTTTTATCAGATGATGTGGTAAGTATGGATTTTTCTGTGGTTTCCTATTACAGTATACACCGCCTTATTGAATTCAACTAAGCATGTAATCCTGGAATCGCTGACTCCTCTTCATTGAAAATCACTTTGTAATTCACTTGACATTATTAGATACCAAGGCATATGTTATTCTAATATAATGACTTATTTGAATAGCTTGAAAACATATCAGCGGGACGTTTTGATGGTGCTGCACTGAATTCTCTTACTGTTCCTGTCTGTGAGTGTACTGGCCTGTGATCCAATAAGGTCGCATTAAATTCAGTGACATTTAAGTCATAAGTTACAGAGCAGACACGCACAAACAAGCACACACACACCACATCCAAGGTGGAAGTGTTTATTAGGTCATGCTAGTATTTCCCTTAGTGAAGAAAATATAAATGTACAGTATATAAGTGTACTACACATTTGTGTGGTGAATAACAACAGACAGTACTGTATGTATCTCAGAGAGCGGTTATTCAAGTATAGAGGAAGGTCCAAACTTTCCACATCTGCACAGTATGGTCGCAAATGATTTGGCATTAAAACTGTTTTCACCCAAAAACAGTGCAAACTGAACATTGTGTTTAATTGCTCTCCATGTTGACAATGGCGAACGCTTTACTGACCCCCTGTTCCTATTGTTCAGGTTAATTCATCTGGACCAAGTGTAGGAGCAGATGAATTGAAGCTGATGAAAAGAGAATGGAGCCCTGCAGTCTCAATCACCACCGGACGGGTGCTCTCATGGTTCGGGGTGGGGGGCGGTGCTTGTTGCCAGGATACTGGCCGGATCCAGTCTGGAGGTCCTGCTGTTTTATTGGACAACACGCTTGACCCTCTGGCGACCGCAAATTGGCCCCTGACCTGAAGAGTCACACCTAATCAATGCAGCCATGCACACGCTGACTCAGGGAAAGGTTGGTGCTGCCTACCTGCTGGTCGACACACACAGAGCGCCGAGCGGCACCGCGGATCAATATCATACAAAGTGACATCTGCAAGCATTTAAAATCACATTTAGTGTAATTACTCTTTGATATGTTGTCATCAACATGACATGTGGCATTTCAAAAATGTGTTTTAAGTGGTTCCCTACTCCACTTAGGATTTTTGAAAGAGCAAAATAAACCAAATGGGGAAATATGTGCTCTGTGTACATGTATGACTGTGTGTGCACGCATTTCCAGCCCTACTTATTATTACTAACTAAGATCAAACATGACTTAGCAATGAGCGGAACAGCAAAGGTGTCATTTATACAAGGAAAAAAAATTAAAAAAAAAATGGAAAATTCCAAGCAGAGCCTTAAGGCCGATCAGTCTTCCTGTGAACACAGAACTTTTCTTTCATTTCAGGGGCATCCTGCTGTCCTAGTGGTTAACTTGGCCACCACAACGTCCTGTATTTGATTTTAGCAGGGGTCCTTTGTTGCAAGTCAAAGCCCTTTGTCCTGCCTGTATTTTCCCCATTAAACATCCAATAAAGGCCCGAATGCCAGAAAATACACTTAAAACTCCCACAAAATGTCAAAATACAAAATATGGGAAGAAAAAAAACCCTAACCTGAACGACTGAATGATTCATGGAGACTGTGATGATGTAAGATTGGCTACCCATACTGTAACTGCATTCATTTAGCCCCCTACTTATACAATGCTGTCATAGCTCTCTGGCCATATGCTCATGAAAAACTCATAATAACTGAGAATTATGGGGTGTCTAATCATATTGGGCACAAAAGGAAGAAAATAAAAAAAACAACATAAAGTTTTAAAGTATATTCCTTAAATATGCAGTTGTTAACGCTTTTAAAGACCAAATATAGTGCACATGTCTGCTGGGCGTGGTACACTGAATATGAAACCCTGCCTCTCGATCTGGCCTGTCACCAGTCTGTCAGCGAATACAAACCATGCACTAATCCCATGGATTTCTTCATTCTGCGGCCTGACATGAAGAGAAATAGGACGACACGCCCAGTGATCTCTCAGATTGCTTCGGAGTGGCCAGCTGTCTCAGACGGTTCAGACTGGTGGGACAGACGAGCTTCCCAGCCAGACACACACTTTTAGAAAAATAGCAGAGACACAAACTTTACAGGTTTAGAGAGGAGTTAAAAAGAAGGTAAACTGTGATCATCACAGGCAAACAACCTGAATTCAATTATATTTACGGGGGAAAATAAAAAGTGAGTGAACACAGAGTCTAAAATATTCCTGCCAATAAAATGTTGAGAAAATAATTGGCTTTAAATGGTTTAGCCTGCTCTATTACACCCCTGATTAGGAGACTGTCTTTTGTTAAATCTTGTTTTACGGATAATTAAATTTTTACAAGACTCGCAAAAAAGTGCTTCCAATGGCTGTTTTCTATAACTCAGTGGATGCCAAACTCCGGCATATAGATGTGTATTTTCATTCTCCGCTGTGCAAATCATTCATCAGGGCTAAACACAGATTAGAGCGACATAATGATCCATTGCAAAAGCTATCGCTGCTAATTGAAAGTTGGTGTGGTCATCTTCTAACTACGTGATGTTATTGTGGAGTGATAAGTCTGCAGTGTGGCGACATCATTTCTCTTCATTCGGTCAGCTGTTGGGTTCTGCTCTGCTAAGTCCCCTGTGGTCTGACTCGGCATGGCCACTCCTCACACACTGGCATATTGCTCACAAAGTTTTGTTTGCTTTTGCATAATAACTATTTAGAAATTCAAATTTTATAATTACTGAGGCTACTAAGTCATTATGGATGCATATCCAATCATAGTATTTTTACACTAACCTCACAGAAGAGTTTGTCAATGGTTCTTTAGAAAAAAAGAAAAAATCACAGTGAATATCTAAATGTGGTTGTAATCGCTGCTTGTTTAGAAATGTTTAATTTCATGTATTTACTCATCACCAAAACAGCTCCACTGATGCCATAGAGAACCGTTTAAGGCTTCACTGTGATGATTCACCCATGGTACATACCTAAAGAGTCATTTTCTGCTGCACTGGAGAACCTTTTTTGTTGTGGCTCTACTCTAATTATGGGAGCTTTCCTGAGCCGGACGGGAAAGTTTACTGCACAAAGAAGTTTCCAGTTATTGTGGCTGAAAAAGCAAAGTGTGGAATAAGAGGAGAGGAGCTGGCACGAATCCTCTGGCAGAAATCTAATCTGTTTGGATAAACATAAAATGCACTGAGCGCGGACAACGCCAAGTGTGCCTCTATATTGACTCCATACGAAATAACACAGCTTTTTCGAGAGGCTGGTCTGCGTCCAGCTTGTTCGTGTCTCATCTTTAACGTTCAGAAACAGCTGACTGCATGTTTGGAGTCACATTCCTTTTTTACCACATCAAGTGAGTTGCAACAAAAGACTTAGCAGAGAATGCGCAAATAAGTGTTGCCACGGAGAAGACGAATAATAATAAAAAAAAGGGTCTGTTTTAAGGTTTCAAAACAAGTAAGCTCTTGTCTTTTGTTTGTTTTTTTGTGGTTTATTATTTTCAAAAGGCATCTGAAAACTGTTTACTTTTAATAACATGTTTTTTTAAATGTTACAATTTATTATCTACTTCGGTATTTTTTCAGTAGAAACTGCACGCATGTGAGCACTTTTTTGTCAATTCAGCTCAAATTTAATAAAGAAATTACCGTCTTGATCAGTATTTTCCTCTAATTTAATATTCGCTCATGAAAAAACTTGATATCAAGTAACAGATGAATGAGGTAACGTTAGCTGAGACAGCTTTGCTTTGCGCTCAAATGAAAATCCCACCAGTCTGTGGGAGACTGTGATTTCTCTTTGACATAAAAACGACTTTTTGCGGCCCACTTATTCTTCCTTTCTCTGTAAGCAGATTTGAAACCTTACTGCGGGTATCTCCTGGTTGGGCAGAGCTGTTATTGCGGGTAGATTTTTTTTTCCAGATACAATTTATAAGCATAAATCAGCCGGTCTATAGGAATGATTAGAAGGTTTGTCTTGGCCACTGAGGCTACAGAACCCACCCACCTTGCCAGCTAACTAATCTATTCACCTGACCACAGCACCTCTGTTCCCATAAATCCGCTGGACTGCTCTGCTGGCTCTTTTTTACTATGTGTGTGTCACTCTGCGTGTTTTTCTGCTCATGTGTATATTTGCATGCGTGCATCCCTGTGTGTGTTTTTTTTTGTTATTTGTGTGGAGAGTGAGTGTACGACCCAGCCCAGTGTGTCCGTATAGAAACATTTCTTCTTAAGAGACGGATTGGAAGTTTCCTGATCTGGGGCGTGCCACGCACATCCATCACAGCAGCGGCCTGGTTTCCTGGTGATTTAGGGCTTACCGAAGTGGCCTTGCTAGCTGCTCTACTCTGACCACAGCCATTCCATCACCCTCCCACCTTCTACTCTTAATATCACTACACAGACAGCCAGGAGCAAAGCCCATTTCTCTGTTTCTCTCTCTGTGTGAAGCAGAAATACTGATTAATATGAATATCTGAAGTAAGAATAAACTGATATGCAGCAGGACTGATAATGGCCAGTTTGAATATGGTCCAGTAAAATGAATTAAAGATAATGCTTGTTTGTCGAAGTTGTTTTTATGGCAATTAATGAGAGCTTTTAATTGGACTTGTGTTGCATAACCACTAGTTACCATCCTGCTTTCTGAATGGTGTCCCAAGACAGTTCAGACGCTCCTTTGCAACAAGAAAACACCAAATAAGTTAAAGTTTGACACGTAAAGATGCTGTAAAAAAGAATAAAGTAATAGCTGTTTAAAATTTTCATCCTACAGATCCAATATTGGCATTAAGAAACTATCAGCAAAAACTTGTGTGTAAGACTATTTGATAGCATTTCCCTCAGTTGTTCATTTCAAGTTGGAGTGCATATACTCACTCATCCCCTCTATAAGTGTTTTAAGTTGAGTCTGTTTCAAGTAATATCAGCGCATTGAGAGTACAGTCAAGTCGTCCTCAGCTCCGGGCTTGGATATTTTTTTTTTTCCTTTTCCTTTTTTTTTTGGAGTGCCGGCTGTCCATTTACACAAAGCGGATTTTGCATCAGCCAGCTTAGAAGTGAGCATCGCTTTGAAGTGCTCTAATCCTTCCTCTACCTTCAGACAACCTTTCCTGAGCCACAGCAGAGTCTCAGTGCCAGCCGACTGCTCAGGCAGGATGGTCCATACCACTCACCCTCATGTATAAGAGTATTCATATACTTTATGTAGACATTCATACACTACATAGCACTTACACGTAACCACGAAACCACACAGGCGCGCAGTACAGTCTAAATGAAAAAGTTTAGTTGTGCACAGTAGGATTTTGAAGGAAAGGAGGCCTTATTGATGTGGTAAATAATTGCAAAACTTACCAGAACATATGGCTTGCGAGCCCTTAAAGCAAAGTCCCTATGTATAAATCAAAACTTGTTTTTTTTTTTACATTTTTTGAGCCTTGAAGCAGAGCTAAACTGTTATTTCATAAGTATAAAGTATATAGAAATAACAGAATTTTAATAGAATTTTGTGTTGCAGAAAGTTAATTTTTTTGTCTTTGTTCCCATTCTTCCATCAATTTGAAACAGTCTTCCGATTTATCTTGCGGCCATTTGAGAGATCCTAATTCCAAGGCTCAGGGGCACTCTGCTGTAATGGTTCTACATAGGGATTTCTGAGCTATAGTAAACATTTAATAATGTATGAAACACTCTAAACTAGCAGTACTAACTTCTTTAGTGTTGACTCTGCAGTTGTTTTGATTTCCATTTCATTTTACAAGCCAGACAATTATGTGAGAGATGCTATCTCATAGAGCGACTGTCCTACCCAAAGAACTGAACAGAAGCAGATCAGAAATGAAACATTCTGAATCTAAGTGGGGACAAATTTACATGAGCATACATTTGCATATGTATATAAATATAAACAAGCACATACAGTACATGTAGGGCTTCCTCACAAGCACACGCGTCTGCATGTGACTTCGCACCAAAGCAGGCAGAAATCTTACATCAGATCCAGCCGAAGGCCTCAGATTCAGTCTCAGTGAAACTCCTGCGCTCCATTGAAGAGGCAGAGCTGTCAGAGTGGGTGGCATAACCAGGCTGACAGCCTGCTGTGGGCTGCTGCTCTTTATTCGCCAGACAGAGATCAGCAATTTTCAATTTCCTCCTTGCCGCACGCTTAAGCCCACACACTACCGAGACACTCTTCAACAACAAAGGCCAACTTCTTTGACTGAGAAAGATGACTAACAATTGGACCGAGCGGTGGATTATCCAATCGGAACTGCTGTTGTTGGTGGGTGGTCTGCCTCTTTTCATACTCCTCTCTCTTTGGCTCGGAGATTGGGCCAATCCCCTGCCAGATGGGGTCACTAAAGTCTCACCACCAGCACCCCTATTGGCCGGGGCTGTTCACTGGGTAGTGGTGCTGAGAGCAGAACAATGAATGACATCAATAACACGACTTGCCAGGCCTATGCTGTGTGTATGTGTGTGTATGTGTGTGTGTGTGTGTGTTTTGGTCGATATATTCCAATCCAGCTGTTCAGTAATATTGTAGACTTGTGAATAATCCACATTCCTCTTTCGCTGCCTGACCATTTGCGTGTGTGTGTTGTTGTGTGTGCGTTCGTTGTCTACCCGGTGCTGGAACCAGACGGTGTATGTTGGCTGCCTCTCTCTCTCCCTTCTCTGCGAGCCAGTTCTCCGTCTGAAAAGAATCTCCGGCTTTCAAGGCTCTTTTTGTGAACCGCTCATCAAAGCCTCCGCAAACGCCATACTGCAGTTTTTGAAGTCAATATCCCACTTTTACTTTGGATGAGATCTTCTGGTCATAGCTCTGCGGCTCTCTCTTTCCTCATTATTTAAATTATATGTATGTGCTCCAATGCAAATGATCCATTGCCATTGTTTTCCTCAAGAAGGTAGCCGATTGATTTAAATTGACCATTGTGATTGATATCCACAACTGGCATTCTCTTTCATACTTTGCTTTCTTTTTTCTTTCTTTAACATTTTTGTGTTGCCTTTGTTGTATTGAAGCCGTCAGGGGAAAAAAGGAAAAACCCTGATTGACCTTCATGGAAACCCTCACAGGATGGACTAAACATTTGTTAGATTTCTCTGAGGAAGTTCCTGCATCGTATTATTTACCAGGAAAACCTTCAAACAGTCATATAAAGTCAAATTAAAAAAGTAAAGGGGAAAAGTGCAATATGGCTGTGGACTGCTTGGAATGATTTATTAAGGGTCATTAAACTGTTCAGTAGTGGAACATTTAGGACAAATGATTCCTTGACGTAAGAATATGTTTCTACCTGTTTTCTGACAACTGCTTCCCATTATAATGATAAAACTGAACAGTGCCCTACCTTGCTGTTATAGAAAGCAGACGTTGGCCCGAGTAATTGTTTTGGAAGTCACAAGTAAGGGCCTACCCCTTGGCCCTACCCCTAGATTTGCGTGTTCCCGCGAGGGGTAGGGGTGTCCCAATTCCTTTTTGCGTGTAGTGGGTATGAAACTAGCCCTTTGGAGCGAGAGATTTCAGATGCTGACTTGCCAGCGAGGGGTAGACGTCGCTGTGGCTACCACCGAGCAAGAGACGGGGAAAAAGTTCATACGTAGCTAACGTTACCGTCGTCAGGTTGCTTGTTAGCTAGCTAGCTAGCTTGCACTATCTGGCGTCTGTCATCTGTCCTGTTCTGCAAAATTGTCGGATTTTTCACATTACGATAACACGCCAGCTAGTATAACTATGCTGCCTTGTAATGTTAGATAGCTAGCTAGCTAGCAGAAGTCCCCTGTCGTCTGTCGTTCATCAAATGAAGCCTGATGAATAACGCAAATGCAATCGGTAGGATGAACTCAACTGGAGACTCCATTGTAGATGCCAGCTGGAAATGTAGAAGGCTTGCAGCTTCCTGTTTAAAATAGTAACGTGTGCATGAATGTAACCGATGTGGTGACGTAGTGAGTGGTGTCCCAATTCCTAGGGAAAGATTTCAACCCCTACCCCTTGTTGCTTCATTTCAAGGGCCAAGGGGTAGTGGGCAAGGGTTAGGGGTAGGGCCAAGGGCTAAGGGGTAGTGGACAAGGGGGGGTATTGGGAAGTCTCAAGTCTTGCCACTCAAGTATCACGTTAAGTCCTGAGTCAAGAGTGATGAGTCCCAAGTCAAGTCCCAAGTCTTGAGCTTTGAGTTTCAAGTCCAAAACAAGTCATTATACACTCAAATAAAAGTAATGTCAATGTTAAATTTACAAAAATCATGAATGCTTTTTAAAATTTGCGTGTATTTGTTAAACGTTACTTAGCTGCTAAGCTAACCATAGCTTGGCTTTAGCTTTAGCTTGCGTCTCCTTTCTTAATTTTCAGCCTGCACATCTGGCATACTGCAGTCAACAACAACAAAAAAAATCTACCTAAAGTTTTGTGTTAATGACATGCGTGATCAGTTTATGTATGTGAACAAAATGATCTTTGGCAAAAGGTTTTTTTGGGACTGGTGGTCAATAATATGATGTTAGTTCCTTATTATTATGTTTTGCAACTTGGATGTTGCCGGAGTGGTTAAAGCAAAGTAGATCTGAGGAATTAATTGTCAACCTGCTAGGAATTTGCATTAATATAAGCTGATTCAGGAAATAAAGGGCAATGAATTGATTTGTGGCATGCTTACAAGACATACTTTTTAATCTCTGGGCTTGAGGGAAGGTAGGCTCAAGTCCAAGTGAAGTCACGAGGCATTGGCGTTAAAGTCCAAGTTGAGTTGCAGGTCTTTTTTGATTTTGTCAAGTCTAAAGTCATCAAATTTGTGACTCGAGTCTGCAGTGATCTGAGTCCACACCTGTGATAAACAGAGATCCATGCCCACTCCCAGGCCTTGCTGCCTTCCTCCCTCTCTGGATCACAATCCCAGCACTCTCCAACAGCAGAAGGATCGTCAATATGGTTGAGTTTTTCCTCCCTTGCTGGGCTCTCTGATGATTTGGCCAGACAGCTAGTGGAAAATTGGAAAGAGAAATTTTTTGGAGGGGGGGTAAAAAAGGAAAACTCAGGCAGGACGATAGGGAACGATGGAACCAGCTTATCCCCATGAACACACAGGCAGTAAGATGACACTTCCCCTCCCGTCGAAACGCTGAAGACCGCTTTGTCATTCCCCTAATTGGATGTGATTACATTATAACTGGGAGGGAATGATCCCACTCGCTGGCAGGGGTGAATCTGGGTGCTTGTTCTACCGCAAATTACCTCTTATTGAATTAATTTTCTTTGAATAAAAGTTGGCAGAGACACAAAGTCTCTCATCAAGTGGCATCACCACACTGTTTGGACTCAACGGTGACAGTGGGTGGGATAATTTGCTTCTCACAAACACAAGAACACAACAAAATTCAAGGCTGATGCTTACCTTAAATGAATTCAGTTCTGATGAAGCATCCCTTGGTACTCATTAATTAGGCGTCAGACAGACCCTATAGGAAGGCCTGCTGTTTTCACACAACTGCACAAAACCTTGGCCTAGAACGTTACGTGCTGGACAATATGATCCTTCCTCTAGATGGTGGCACTATATCAAATGTCCAAAATGAGTTCATAAGTTAGCAACATTTTCTACACATAATAAAAAAGCAGGTTACAAATGGGGAAATAAGTGTATTTGAAATGTGGAACATCTTACTTGGTTGTTGTTAAAAGTCTAGTTGTAGCATTGTGTACAAGCTACAGTCTACTGAGTGCTTTTTAGTTTATACCTGCAGGATTTGAAGGTGGTGTGTGGAAATTTTGCAAACATCAGAAGGTATCTAATCTTAAGCAGATCTTCAAACTTCAGTTAATTACACCCTAGGTTTCAGTTTCTTAGCCATTACTTTGATAAGCAATTTCTAAGATCTTGGATGGTAGTGAAATTGCTTAAAAAATAGATCCAAGTGGAGAACAAACACAAGCTGACAGGTGTTCATACAGGTTGTAAACTTTATTCGGAGGTAAAACTGCATGTAAAAGCACACACAATGATGCCAATGATCCCTATTTAAACTGGAAAAGTGCACGCAGCTAGGGCATTTATGGTTAGTCAAGGTTGAAAAGGAAGTCAATTGACTGTGGTGGATGGTTACAACGGGCAGTTTTAGTTGCAATTTGACCTTTCACTTTTAGTTTCCATTCCAAATAAATTTGGCCAGCCTGTTTACAACCTCAATGACTGTTTGACAGCTACTGTGAACTACTTTTACTGATGTTGTCTCATTTCGAGACCACAGCAGTTACTTTGGTGAGTACAGTGTCATCGTTCATGACTGATAGAACCGATGATTATGAAAATGAAGCCCAAGACACAAAAAACATAGTTTTCTTTGAATCGTCAAGTTGTTTGCAACAACGTGTGCAAAAGAAAAAGATGTGACCGGATTTGAAGATGCAGTTTTTCCCAACTAACTGAGAGAATATCTGTTTAAAGACAAACAGGATTTTCCTAAAAAAACAATGGCTAACACTTTACTTGAAGGTATCTACATAAGAGTGACATGACACTGTCATAACTATGACATGGCACGGTCATGAACCTGTCATGAACATTATGTACATGTCATAAACGTTTATGACTGCTGTCATTAAGTGTCATTCTGTTTTTGTAATGACAAGTTGACATTGTTTGGGTTGTCTTGATTATGACAAGTTGACATAGTTTGGGTTGTCTTGATTATGACAAGTTGACATTTACCAGGATGACATTACCAGAAGATGTCTTTGTCATGACAAGTTGACATTAAATTTGTTTGGGATGTTGTTATTATGCCAACTTGACATTAATCAAAGTGACATTACCAGAAGTTGTCTTTGTCATGACAAGTTGACATTAAATTTGTTTGGGATGTCCTTATTATGACAACTTGACATTAACCAGGATGACATTACCAGAAGATGTCTTTATGTTAATGTCAACTTGTCATAATAAGGACATCCCAAACAAATTTAATGACAACTTCTGGTAATGTCACTTTAATTAATGTCAAGTTGTCATAATCAAGACAACCCAAACAATGTCAACTTGTCATTACAAAAAACGAATGACACTTAATGACAGCAGTCATAAACGTTTATGACATGTACATAATGTTTATGACAAGTTCATGAACGTGTCATGTCATAGTTATCACAGTGTCATGTCACCCTTATGTAGATACCTTCAAGTAAAGTGTTACCAAACAATGTATAGACTGATACTGTACAGAGGTAATCGCTCTCAATCATCACTCATGACCCACAAGTGTTTGGTGGTGTATTTATCTGCAGAAACTCTGCCCTTTGCCTCATGTTCCTATTATTTTGCTGTGCTCTGTACATTTGTAGGCGTGTACCCCCACAGTGCTGTGAGGTCAGGGCTTTATAAAAAGGTAGCAACCAGGTGCCAGACCGTAAGCGGCAGGCATCTAAGAACAGCCCCTAAAAACGTAAATACAGCAAGGTGAAATGCCAAATGAGAGTGAATCTGCTGTTGACTTTCGATTTCATTTTCGCTGGTGAATGCATTTACAAACAGTAACTGACAATCCTGCATAGTATACCTTTAAGAATGTATTCACTCATTATCAGAACAGAAGTAGCCCATCTTCCTGCCATGTATTTTATCCTGCCCCCTCACTGTCTGCCTCCTGTCCAGAGTTTCTTCAAACAAAGGGAAACATATTAGTTTATCAGTTGAAAATATTCTACTGCAGAGTGCTGCACAGATCCACATTTGCAAACCGGCACCCGCCTGCACCTGCAAAGCTTAGTGCCAGAAGCGCCCTGTTACCCATAATTATCTAAAAGTCAAATCCGGACCCACCTCGAACTGTTAATGTAAGGCTCACGACCCAAACTGTTATTTAACACACCATTTTGCCATTACCTTGTTCTGCAGCCTACTACCTCATTCAGATGTGAAAAACACTTACCCAGTCAGCTTCCATTTGTTGTTGATGTAACACAAAGTGACACAAAATATCCAATTTTATGGTAATGATCTGTCCACATATCCAAAGTCACACCCTGTTGCTATCAGTCAGCGTCATTTTCAGCTGTTTCGCTGGATGTCCTCTGCCTATTTTGTCGGCCTGCATGTGATACAGTTGTCAGATCAGGCAGAATGTGCAGAGCGCCCACACAGCAGCTCGGGCACCTGTGATTATTTGATCTCACCTGCTGCCTGCCTGCATTCAGTTCATTTTTAACCGTGTCTTTGAATTTATATAAATATATATTTTACCCATTGCACAACTTTTTTGCAGGTACCCAACCTGGTGCAGGACTCTGGTGCACTGCTAACAAGCAGCATGTGAAACAATCATAAAAAACTACGTAGGGTTCTCCAACCAATTGAAAAACGTAAGGAAATGAATTCTAGTTGTGAAAATTTCATTTGAAGCTCAGATTAAATGTGCTGACTATCAGTACGAGATAAAATAACCAGCTGCCTCAATCAACTCATGCCGGTCGATGCTTCCTCAGTACACAAAGCTCTTGGATGTCCTAATGGCGGAAGCAGGCCCCGTCAGTTACTATCGCAGTTAAGCTGTCATCATAAACCTTCAACTCTTTCCTGGCAAATAAAAGAAAGCATTTCTGTGTTGGATGCGTCTGTCAGATGCAATTTTCTCATCTGCTGTAATAGATGAGGAGAGGATGATAAGGAGGAAAGGAAAGTATCAGGTAAGCAATTAAACTGAGGCGCCCTCTTGTCATCCTCTTCTCATCTCCTTCAGTTCTTTCTCCTCCGCCTCCTCCTCCTCCTCCTCCTCCTCATTCGCCTCCTCCTCCACCTCCCCCTCTGCGCTGCTCAGCATTCATTAGGCCCGGCTTCCCCAAACACTGTTTTATCTACAGGAAACTTTACTGTGTTGAACTCCTGATCACCCTGATAAACCGCCGGGCTAATTAAACAGAGGCTCATACAATGTGTTCCTGCATGTGTATATGCATATTTATGTGTGTACGTGCGTGTGTAATCCATGGAGTGTGTCTCTTTATCTCCTCTCCAGTTCTTTCCCCTCTCTCTCCCTCCCTCTCCTTGTCTGTCGGGCTCAGGGAAATGATGCTGAATGCTGAATGCTGAAAATATGGCACACGCTGAAAGCAGCATTTAAATCTTGACAGTGGCTGGGATTAGCTAGGTAACGAGGAGGACAGCTTGGGAAAAACAAGCCGGAGAGGTGAACTCGAGGACAGGGAGGCGGAGGAGGAAGATTCTGGATCTCAGGCGCGTGGAAAAATGGGACAAATTTCAACTTTAAGTTTCGTAATTATCCCCGAAACTATCTCCAGTCTTTTTTACTTTCACTTTGAAGTTTCTCACACTTTTAATGATTGTCAAGCTTTTTTTCAACGTCCTCCCACCCTAAAACTTCAGCGCGAATGGCCTGAAGTTTTAAAGTCCTCTCGTGGCCTTTATGTGCGCCATCATTATCTGGTTTTCGAAGAAGACACCAAAGTGACTTACAAAACACTTGAAGGGAAGTCTGGCTGCCTTTAATGTTCTACTTTTCCTCCCCTTTTTTTAATCAGCTCACATGTGCGGTACTAAAAGCAAACATGATCCTCGATGTGTCTTCACCCCCCCTCCCGCTATCGCCTTCGGACTGCAGCCTACTAAATCCTAATCCTCTCTCCTATGAGTCCTCTGCAAACCTCAACTTGATGAACATGTGCTGAACCGACTCTGTGGGCTTCCTCTTTGGTCCAGAGAGAGGATGAGGTGGAGAGAAAACGTGAGAGGGAGAAAGATTGAGCAAGAGGACAGGAAAGAGGAAAAACTTCCCAATTAAGCTGCTGTCCAAGAAGGGTGCATTGTCTGACATGAACATGTGGACATGAGGGCAAAAAATGCACATAGAGTACACACACTCAGCTCCATGATAGACTTGTGGTTCCTTGGCTGGACAAAAAAAGGAAATAGTAGGTTACACCATATGCCTGCCTGCCTGTGTGTGCATTGCATATGCATAGCCTAATGTTTTATGCATGAGCTGTTATGCAATCTCTGTGTCAAAGCCTTACAGTGTGGCTGCATTTCTATGCAGACAGCATAGTTGTATTTTTCCATTTCATATTCCAGGCTTTGCATCGACATATACCGATATATATTCCATCATGTCACTCACAGCAGAGACGTGAGCTTAAGTGGCATGAAAGAAGGGCAATCCAACCTTAACTCAGCTGACACACACTTAACTTGCAGAATTGTTCATCATCCTCTTTGGCTGAAATCAATCCATATAGGGCAAAATCATGGCATACAACTGCATATAGCCAACGGTAATGTTGTGGTGAAAGTTACTGGAAGGCATAATATGTCAGAGGAATGATAAGTCATTATCTCCAGAAAGTACTGTGTGGTAAGGGCTTGGAAATCTCAGACTAGAAATCATAAAGTAGTTCAACCAACTTTTTATTAATCTTTATTCCACATCAGTGGCATGTGAACCCAGCCTTCTGCTAATGTGGCCAAATTTCCATTTTCATAAGTTAGACTTTTATACTGCCGGTTGTTATTTTTGCTGAGATTTGTATGGAGCTCTTATATTGACCTATGTGACCCTATGTGAGTCACTCTATAATGTATTTCTCTGGAGCCCTCCTAAACTGTTCTGCTATAAAGCCTGGCTATTTCAATTGCAAATGTCTCTAATCAGGTCATTGCATTCATCAGTCTTTAAGTCATGTTTCAGAACAGGATTTTTATCTCACCTTGGTAGAACTTTACTGTTTAAGGGGCCGTACACACGCCGTGCCTTTAACTGCCTTTAAAATGCAAGGTCAGGTGCTCTCTGCCAACTTTCAAGGGCGCTGAGGCAGGTTGCGTCCAAAGTTGCTAAGCAACCATAACCAACACTGTATCATAGCCTACTTACCAGAAATCCTGAGTAAAGAGCTGATCTTCTAGGCGTTTTGTAAGTGTATATTAGGCCAAAATTGTTGTCTGTGGGACAGATGTAAAGCTCTGGGTGGCCCTGCACTGAAATAATTAACTTCTCCCTCTTCGCGCCCTGAAAAAAAAAAAGGTGCTCGGAACAACGTGCATGCATCTAGCATTTTAAAACAACGAATTTGAGATGCAAAAAACGCGGCATGTGCAGGTCTCATATGGAAAGATTCTTCTTTCCATCTTAAGGCAGAACAATATTGTGCCATCTCAAGTGTCTTTGAGTAAGACACTAAACCATATCTGTTGAATGCATGGATGTAATAAAGAAAACTGGATACCACATTCAAAGATGGCACTTCATTCTGTCCTGAAAAATGTTGTCACCTCACACAGCATTCAGTGTTTCAGAGCACTCTCACTGAAGTCCTTCTCCAGTGGAGCCAGTTCGGAGCATGTGTTTATGAATGATGCTATGAATGCTATCTTTAATCATACAGCTCTTCTAGACTCTCCAAATGCTACTGAACCAAAACAATCAAATTCTGATAATTTAAAGAATAATATCAGGAGGTTTGTGATGCTCAGAGAAATGTGTAAACAGCTGCTTTAATGTTTTTGTGTGAGAAAAAGGCTTTTTAAACCAGCATGTCAGACAATGAGGTCGCAATACTCTGTGTGGCCACTAAACCAAATTTACTTTACAGCTTAGCTATATTCCTTGGGGCTTCGTTGAGAGGTAGCCAAGTTGTCTGTCTTACTGTCACATGACCTTGAGACTATCACGATGTCTACGCATCCCATGTGCAGAGCATTTAAGCACATATAGAATGAGTGAAACTTGATCCATTACATGGCCTGTGTAGACAGCTGGATTTATTGAACCTGAAGCTTATCTACTCTGTCAGATGCATGTGGGACATCTGAAAAACGCAGTGAAAGCACATCCTGTGTAGACAGCCTGTTAATTCAAGTTTCATCATACAACTAAAATGGCAGTTTGACAAAAAAAACTGTAGTTCTTCACTCATAAATGTAAAACACTATTGTTCATTCTTGGTCAAATTACCAGTGTGCTTTTCAGTGCTTCAGCAGGATAGAGTTTTGTTAGTGATACTTCGTGTCACTAATACCTGATATTGTATACATGCAGTGTTGGTACAATTACCTATGAAAAGTAATGCACCAAAATTCGTACATATCTCACATAATGATGATATTTTGGAAGGCTGCAATCACGTGACTAATGCGCTGACAGAAGCAGTCCAGAGTGGTCTGATCAGGAGGCAGGCTGGAGTGTTGGATGGTCCACAAAACACAAGACTTTCCCCTGGGACTTTCCTCCGGAGGCCAGTGTTCAGAACCATGTTACCTTTGATCAAACCTTAGCCCCTTTTACACTGCCAGATTTTCCGCGAATGTTGGGCCGTTTTGCCGGCAAGCTGCAAGCGTTTAGACACACAGAGCCGGATTGGCGGGTTGATCCGAAATGTCCAAGACATATTGGCGGAACCCTTTTAGTTTAAACAGACCGAGGCGGCCTTCCGCAACAGGAGGGGCTGTTGAAGACTTGTGGGAGGAGCTGTTGATGACGCCGCACGTGCGACCCACTGGTGGTGGATTAACAGGAAACAGCTGATAGCAGGAATTAGCGAGCAGCTAGTAGCAAGTGGGGCGCAAACCTGACAGACACTGTAAAGATGAGCAACTGGGGAGCCAAGGAATTGTGCGCCCTCCTTGTCCTCGCAAACAAAGAGGCCATTAACCGTCAGATGACAGGGACGGTGAAGAACGGGCCAACTTATGAGAGAATCGCCGAAGGACTGACTACCCGCAACTTCTCTCCCACGTCACTGGTTACGTCACATGCTGAGCGACATGTTTTGTTACTTGCTCACGCCCCCCATTGCCCCGAAAAAGGTGCATTCTGTATGAACAAAAGTAGATAGGCGGTATTTTGCCGCACTCCCCGATTTTGTTTTTATACTGCCAATGCTGAAAAAAGACTGATTGGGCTTTCCTGCAAATTTGCACAATTCCTATCTAAAATGGCTTTTGAGACATATTAAGGTATGTTCTCGCCATGTTTCATTTCCTAAACCTAACCTCCTACGTCTGTTATTTTATGTTAAGGATATAACATCGTTCAAGGAACACTAATTCATAGGATACCATACCAACTATTGTGTGTGCATTTTCGTAGGGTATCATACAAACTGATGTATGAGGATGCTGATGACGTTGTCTCGCGACACCTACTGTTATATTCTTCTGAACGTTTTCAAACTTACATTGTTATATCAGCTCACAACCTTCTTTCCTGCTCTTTTATTGTCGCCTTGCTATGCTCGTGCTACATTTACACTATTACCGCCACCAATACTGCCCTCTGCAGTCACGGCTTGCATTTTCTTCCTTATTTGTGTGCTACAAACAATAACTATTGTACATCCTCACACACACTGACACACTAAACTGAAGTGGTCTACAGTAATAAAGAATAAAAATAGAATAAGCAGATCATATGAGCTGTTGGCGACAACATCAGATGCCAAAAGTGTTACATGACTCGAAGGAGAGTGAAAAGCAGGCCAGTCTGTTTCGGAAGACGTGAGATGGTGAGAAAAAAAGTGGGGGTGTCTGAAGCTATTCAACTGTCCGACGAGCAGTTCTGACATACTGCCGCCCTCAGATGGAGTATTTGGTGGTGTTAGATGTGGTTTCTACAGCAACTACTGATCTATCTGCTTCGGAACTCTGTGAAGATAGAAGTCAGGACGATTTGATCGCTCTGTGACGCCAAGGTTCACTTGGCTCACTGATGTCTTGGAGCCTGGGGTCTCATACCAACATTTTTGGACTGAAACTGCTGATAGGTACGTATAAGTGTGTGTTTGTGTGTGTGCTTAACCTCCATTTTAATGCCAAAACAGCCCCAGTTCCATACTAATGACACATTACAAACAGTTCATGTTACGGGTTTCTCAAGGACACGTGTAATATTGATTAAGTCTACAACGAGTGTGCAGTGAATCACGCGACATTACATTTATCATATTAATGGCGGATGACACTGACAGGTATACCCGTTTTTTTTTAAGTAAAAGGCCACTTTTGGCCCCATTTATCAGTCTAACCTTAGTTGTCAGTGATGTGTCCGTGCTTTGGCGCTGTCACTTCACTGTCATGTCAGAGAGAAGCCCACAGAGAGAGCACAGACAAGCCCTCTGAACTCGACCACTCACTGGTTCAAACCCTGACACATCAAGCACACACACACACACACACACACACACACACACACACACACACTTGACAGCCTGACAGAGTTGGCTGTTGGAATACTGACCAGTGGATGACCATGGAAAATGATACACAAGGTCACTTACTGTTTTATTAGTCCAAGCTCACTGTGTGACATCGTACAGCTACATTTTCTTTTTTCTCTTTTTTTTCAACATATAAATATCACATCTGGGTTTAACTGGAAGGGCTCTGTTGGTCAAATTATTTCTGTAAAAACCACGTATCTCCAACTTTGGCAAGCAGTGGTGGGTACAGTACTGAAATTCTACACTCAAGTAAAAGTTACTCCCATAAAACAATGACTCAAGTAAAAGTAAAAAGTACTTGGTTAGTAAATTACTCATAGTGCAAGTTACTTTTCTTTAATATAATATATTAATTCATTCATTTTCCATAACCGCTTATCCTGTTAGGGGTTGCAGGGGGGCTGGAGCCTATCCCAGCTGACATTGGGCGAGAGGCAGGGTACACTCTGGACAGCTCGGCAGACTTTCACAGGGCTGACACATAGAGACAGACAACCAATCACACTCACATTCCCACGTACGGCCAGTTTAGAGTCACCAATTAACCTGTATGTCTTTGGATTTTGGGAGGAAGCCAGAGTACCTGGAGAAAACCTGCACAGACACAGGGAAACATGCAAACCCTGCACAGAACTACCCCCCCCCACCCCAGGGTTCAAACCCCCGACCCTGGATATAATATAATACATATATGTTTTTTCAATGACATAGAGCAGGTTGGCTAATCAAACAAATGAGGACAGCCCCTACAACTGAGTGTGATCTCCTACTTCTCTCCATCTTTTCCTTGCTACCCCTCTCTTCCTTATCATGACATCAAAGATCCACATTACACATTAGAAATTAACACAGCTAACATTACCTCACGAACTACATTTTCCCCTACAGTATGTGCAACTTAATTGTGCTTGCGGAGGTTACAGGACGGCTTTTAAAAGCAGAAATCCTAGTGTTTTTCAGGAGGCACAGCCAACACTCGTGTGGCCAGATGTGGTTAAGGATTATTACTGGAAGCTGTCTCTTGTTTTGGGTTTTGCTCCGTCATCATCGCATTGTGGTTAAAGACAGGTGGTGCCTCTTTGTCTTCCAGGAAGCTGGCCACTTGGCATCTGCAGTAGAGGAACTCATTGTGCGCTCTTCCCCACACTACACCCAATCCCTACATTTAGAGCAGGTGTGTTGTAACAAAGGTATAATGGCAAATGTAATTACGTAAAAAGTAGCACAAACTAAAACTAAAAAGTAGTACAGTGAAAAGTAGTCGTTCCTTAAAAAAAAACTACTTTTCTACTCATGTGGCTTACTTGTAATTTCTTACTACCCACTCCTGTTGGTAAAAGATGAGAAAACCTTTTCTCCGTCATCAGTAATAACTCAACATTAAAACAAATTGACTAATTTCCTTAATATTGGAACAGTTTTGAAAACATCATAATTCCTTTCAAATGTTCAGACCATAGTCATGTAACTTGATTATTACTCTGCATTACAACGATAAAAACACATTATTATCTGGACTCAGTGAGCACAAAACATAGCAAGAGACACATGTTAATATTCCCGACTGACAACAGCAATGATGGCAGAGGGATTGCAGAAAATGCGATAATGACAGAGCAGTCGTGAGAATAAGGACGGTGTTGGCTTGTGAGAGGTACATTAGAGGACAGGGCCGACGTAGGAAGGCGTTGCTATGAGGCAACAACAACATAATCGACTCAGGAACATTGAACGCTCCCCTGTTACCGTGTCCTCTTATCCTTGTGGCTCAGCGGCGGCCTTTGTTATTCCTACAATGGTGTCGTTGTGCTGGCATGTCATCCTTTCACGGTCATTGTTTCTCACCTTTAGCTCGGCGGCGAGGGAGGATTTCTCTGTGGAAAACACTGTGACCTCTCATCACATTCGTTTGTCATTAAATCCCTTTTGCTTTGTTTCAATCCGTGTCTCTCTCTAGGTTTTAAATTTAGGATACATTAGTGTCAGGGGTGTTTATGACAAAACATGTTTTTCCCAAGTGGATCTTCCAACAAAGAACCATTTATACATCCAAACAATACTGAAATCAGCTGTAATATTGTTTTGATTTAACCATACAATGAAGCACTCAGCACACAGTTCCAACAATGAGAGCATGTAGGAATGCATATCATCCAAAAGCCACTCACCCACTGGACTGTAGATGGTTTTCTTCTTCCAATTACCTGCTCAGCTCTATATGACAGTCTTGTTTTCTTTCTGTGTCCTTCCTTAAATGTCTCTGTCTTGCTAGCTTCCTCTCACCCACATCACCCATGTGGTACTGGTGATATCTCTGAGTCAGGGGACCAGACACATTCGCTCGCACACACACACACACACACACACACACACACACACACTAACACACACACACTCATTACAGAGCAGCAGCTGGAGTCTGAGGCAGTATTAATCCTATTTCTGCTTGTTAATGGGATTATGTCTTTTAATTAAAGGCAAGTGGAGAGCAATTATGAGCAGTGAGAGGATGTGGTACAGTTCACTGTCGTGTCATCATGACGGTATTCAAGGTGCTCTCATGCAGGTGGACTTGGATGTCATACTGCTTGAACTTTTAAGCCATGCAAATAAACTTTTTATTTGTACATTGATTCACTGAGAAATCATACAGTTGTGAAATGTTGCAATCAATTCAAGCCTTGATATACCTGATTTAACATACAGGTATCAGTCATATCCATCTCTGTGCCCCACATGAGGAATGCCAGTAACTGGATTGAGTAGGTGTGTGAGAAAATTGAAACGCTTCCCAGGAGAAGCTACGCCACACTTTTTCTCCTCTGCTTTTTTTGTGCTGGCAAACCCCCGGTGAAGAGTTTTTAAACAGAGGTCAGATGGGGATTGAGTAGCAGCTGTGAAGGCAGGTGAGTGGCTCAGGTGATGGGCTGAGGTGGATACTCTATCGAGATAACTGGTGCGCAGGTGCCCATAGGCGGACAGGTGTAGGAGAACAGGAGAAGGAACAAAATAACAGGAATTAAACAGTTGATACAGAGCGGGGAAGGTGAGCAGCTGTCACTATGTCACCTTTGCCTATAGTTACCAATAGTTGTTTTCTCTAAGTTAATACTAAATAAAATCTAACCTAGATTCTACGGTTTTGTGTTTCTTTTAAAGGACTACTAAAATGTACAACGTATACTTTGTGTGTATTCTCTTTGTAACTTTCATGCTCGAAACTTTAAAGGGGAACTAATGTTTTTTTTCAACCTGGGCCCTGTTTTCTGATCTACTTTTGTCTAAATGAGTGATAGGATGTTCAATATTTGATATTTCTCCAGTACGAAGCTAGGGCTGACCTGCCTGCAGCCCATGAGCGCACGCTATATTCAATAATAGGGCACCCACACAGCGTCAAACAATGTCAAAATACGTCCACTAAAAGTGCATTTTTTTCACACAGATCGGATTGTTAGTATAATTATCCGACAGCATAACGGAAAGGAGAAATGAACGTCTGTGTTTACCTATAGCTGGAGTCGGACATGTTTCTCTGCCTGTTGCAATTTTAGTATATGTGCTACCGAAGTAACACTGCTCCCTCTCTGTCCTCGCCCACTCGTTCGTTGGTCATATTTGTTGTGGCAAGTCAAAACACTCACTCAGAGAGTTAAAGTCTGGCTCTCGCAAGATTTGAGTTGTTGCAGGAGGTTACCGCTGGAGTGACATTACAAATGCGAGGAGTTGGGGCGTCGGTGGCTTAGTGGTAGAGCAGATACCCCATGTACAAGGCTCTTGACGCAGCGGCCCGGGTTCGACTCCAGCCTGTGGCCCTTCGCTGCATGTCCTTCCCCCTCTCTCTCCCCCCTTCACACTTAAGCTGTCCTATCAATTAAAGGCTAAAACGCCCAAAAAATATCTTAGATTAATATCTTAAAGGTAAACACAGACGTTCATTTCTCCTTTCCGTTATGTTGTCAGATAATTATACTAACAATCCGATCTGTGTGAAAAAAATGCACTTTAAGTGGACGTATTTTGACGTTGTTTGACGCTGTCTGAGTTCCCTATTATTTAATATAGCGCGCGCTCACGAGCTGCAGGCAGGTCAGCCCTAGCTTCGTACTGGAGAAATGTCAAATATTGAACATCCTATCACTCATTTAGACAAAAGTAGATCAGAAAATAGGACCCAGGTTGAAAAAAAACATTAGTTCCCCTTTAAGGTGCAGTATGCAATTCTGGGGAAAAAAGAAGTAGCTGATTGTTGAGTCATTCCTTGGTTGTCAAATACCGACACTTTCGGTTGGTTATTTGGACCACACCTTCAGCCAGGTATTTGACGACCTGGGAATGAGGCTTCACAATAAACTGCAAACTGTACCTCTCAGGGAGAGGGGTGTTCTTGTGCTCAAGACATCCAGAAACAAGTTTAGCTTCCAGTCTTTGTGCTAAGCCAAGTGAACAAGCTCCTGGTTGTAGCATATATGTAACCGACACACAGTATATGATAGCGGTATGAATCTTCTTAGACACTTGGCCAAAAAGCAAATGAGCATATTTCCCGAAATGAACTATTTCTTTAAAGGCCCTGCATACCCGTGGTACACCTGCACAGGTGAAAAGGTTGATTGGACCTTTTTTTCAGGAATATGTGGGCATATACAGATTGTTCAATTGACACCACTTTTCTGCCTTTACTACTGGTTGCACCTCTTGGGATAATTAAGGGCATTATCAAACCTGCAGTGCTTTGACCTGTTGCAGAACTCTAGTTTGTTTTCTACCTCGGAACAATGCATTTGGGCACAGCAATCGTACTAGGGTGTGGACCAAGACAACCTCATCAAGACCCTTGAGAGAAGGTGGTTTCGGTCTGGTCACAAACTAATCCTGGAGCACTTTGTTTGCGGTGGGAATGTGATCTGACCTTGAGCTAACCTAACTACAATGTGTACTCTGCAAGCTTGAGCTAAATGGCTCCTGATGCCAGTTGCACTTTGTACACTGGGATGTGGGTGAGTAAAATCAGCAGTTGCTGAATCAAGCTGTGACCTGGACTAGCAACAAAGTGAGAGTCCTTTTTGATATTCAGGCAGATAGGAACTTTTTCTGGACCTTGTTCGTTTATTTATTATCTTGCTTCCACCCCGGACACATCCGACCGATGAGCAGTGGGCATTATCATGTTGCTTTTGGTGATGCATTTTGGTTTATTCTAATTTTGCAATTTTAAATTTTACCAACTAAACTGTTGATTTGGACTATAGCAAGGTGCCCTAAGAGTGTATTCAGGAATATTTTGCTCGGCTGAACTTCATGATAGCATAAAACTTAAGTCTTCCCACTAGTAAGATTTAAGGTTGGGATCATTTGCCCTTCGCTGTGTTCCACAACACACTGATTCCATTAGCAAGGTGAGAACTAGCCTCCGTGTTGTGTTTCACTGCATCAAAATCCACTTAGCGGCATCTTAAAGGGGAAAGTGACACTGGAGTGGCATTACAAGCTGCAGTTCTTACAGTGGCGCTGATAGAGTTCGGGAAAGGGAGAAAGAGAGGAGAATATTACACCTCTCCTTTAATCACTTCTACCAGCTGAGAGCTTGCTAATGTGTCACCGCAGGGCATGCACTGCTGCGCACACAGGTACATGTGCTCACAACACACACAAATGCATACGTGGACGCACAGACCCAATCGTTTTTTATCACACTCAGACACACTCATATTCATCTTCTTAAGATAAGAGTACTGTATGTATGCAACATACACACACACACACGCACAGATACTCTGTTTTCCATCTCTTGCTCCTCTTAGCACGCTCCTCCAATTACCTGCAGCTGCAGACATGATTCTGTCTTTATCCCTCTCTGTCTCTCTTTTTTCTCTGAGAACAAGGGAGCGTTTTGTTCCAATTAGTCCCAGCAGACAAGCTTCCAGAAGCCACCTAGCCAGCCCTCAGGATGATTAAACCCAACACACCTTGCACTCCTCCTCCAACAGATTAACATACAACTATGCTGTAGGCACAGAGAGAGGGACGGAAAAAGAGAAAGAGAAAGGTAGAACGGATGTGCAAAAAGACTGTGGCACCGTGAGAAGGAAGGAAAGAGAGGGAAAGAAGGAAAAAGAAAGTGTGAGGGTGAAGATAATGAAATAATAGGAAACTGAACCTGCAATGGAGGAAGAGAGAGGGGGAGTGATGGAGAGGTAAAGGTGGTAATTCAACAAAAAGAGATTTAGGGAATATAAAGAGGGAAACTAATTTCTGACAGCTGATTCTTCAGCTTGTCTTGATGTTTGTCTCCGCCTCAAGGATGATCTGATCCAAAACCAGTCAGACATTTTGAAAAAGATGTTTTTTTCT
Source organism: Epinephelus moara (assembly GCF_006386435.1). Taxonomy (NCBI): domain Eukaryota; kingdom Metazoa; phylum Chordata; class Actinopteri; order Perciformes; family Serranidae; genus Epinephelus; species Epinephelus moara. The sequence goes on from NC_065512.1 coordinate 26,277,697, forward strand.
AACATATTAAGTAGATCATCTTTTTCTCTTTTGTCACAGGCTTGAACAAAAGTGCTTCTCCAGGTCTACAAATGTCTTTCACCATGGCAACAGGGCTCTGAACTCGAGCCTAACACTGAAAAACCAGGAAAAAGTCCAGTTAGGTAAGTATCCCCGCTTTTACACACAAACCCAATAACACTCGTCCATTGTTATATTTGTCCTGCAAGTTAACAAGGTGTTGATTAATTTGACACACAATTCATTTAGACTTGGCATAACACTACATAGTTATTAATGTATTGCACTTTAACAAGGAGGGCTGTTTGCGTTGATCACACTTCATTTTAAATGTTTCAATATAATACTCTATAAAGATTTTATTACCACCACAGGGTGATTGTGCTGTGCAAGAGGAACTGAATTACACAGATGGAAGGTCTGCCCCTGTCTCACAACCTCAGTAACACATACAGGCCCCGGAGACAATACATGGACAAATAGAGAACCACAGTCCTTGAGCTATTCTGTTCGACTAGACTTCACTTTAAGTATTTTCTCTTGCAGCATTTCTTTTAGTGGTCTCTCTAAAAAGGTGAAACACAATAGTGATGTTCTCTGTGTATGCAAGTTTCATTTCATTTCATTTCTCTGTTATGTGACTATCAGCCCTGAGCTTATTTTTTAGAAATTCAATTCTGTGTTAATCAATGATAGTCTGGAATTTCTGTGGTTTTGTGTTCCAATTTAAGATGTGCAAGCATGTTTTTACCCTCATTTTATCAACAATATACATATTCAAGGACACATTTTTATCAGATTGGCTTCACTATAACTCACAGCATTCACAGACAAAGCACTTGCTTTCTGCTGGACACATTTTCCCCACAAATACAAGATGCTAACGGTTTTAAACACAAGCCTATGGCATTTTATATTATATAAATTAGCCTAGCAGCTAGCAGACTTTTCCTCTACTCACATGAAGCCAGGGACAACAGCATCATTTCAGAAATGATCCATTACAACTCACAAAGTTCACTGACAAAACAATTGTCTTACACTAAACACATTGTCCAAACAAATATAATATGCTAATGTCATTAGCACAAGCCTATGGCATTTTACACTGTATAAATTAGCCTAGCAGCTAGCAGACTTTTCCTCTGCTCATATGAAGACAGGGACGGTAACATTTATCAAAGGTAACGTTATAAAATTCAGCTCCATTACAACTCACAAGGTTCAGCGACAAAACAACTGTCTTATACTAAACACTTTTTCCAAACAAATATACCATGCTAATGTTATTAGCACAAGCCTATGGCATTTTACATTATGTAAATTGGCCTAGCGACGAGCAGAGATTTCCTCTACTCATTTAAAGCCAGGATAAATCACACACTTAAAATGCTATTTTTTGGAGGCGCTATTGTCTTCACGATTTATTTTTTCTTATCTGTGAAATTAAAGTAAGTAAAAGCTTTGTTTCCACTGAGGGAAATGGTTTCAGCTTACAAAAACAGGTGCATGTCAGGCTACGGCATAGGCTCTGCTCTGGTACGGCGTCGATTCGACACAGAAGTATAAATCTCGCTTAACTCAATGAGAGGTAAAAAGCTTCTGCATCCTGTAGAAGGTTGTGCAGTTTGGAGACTTCAGACTTTGATAATCTCAACATTTGTCAATCTGACACAACCTGGAAATGGAGTATAACTAACATACATGAAACACTGATCTTGTTTTTGAACGATTCTGATCATTGCCAACAAAGCTGCAGCAACACAAGCAAGCTCCAGCATCTATAGAGGCTAGCTAAAAGACAATGTTAAATATATCTTATCATAATGAATGCTGGTAAAAACCTGCAGGGTAACAAACATTAGCTGTTTATCTCTATTTAAAGTCATCTGCTGGAAATCTAGAGCTTCCACTTTACTTGGCTTGCATATCCAAACCAGTGCACTTGAAAGAAGCTCATGTAAAAACACAGATAACATGCAAACTGCACCCAGAAGAGTGTAGGGTTTGCAGCACTGACCTTTGTGCCAACCCTACTTAAAATCTGTCAGATTTTTCAGGGGGGGTTTTTCATGTGGACATTTTGCCAGTTGACAACATTAAAATTAGCCTCATTCCATTACGATGTCTGAGTCTCAGGGATCCGGTATGGTGCATGCTGGCTCCCTTCAATAAAATGCATTCATCAATTAATGTTCCACCTGTGCTTCGCCTGCTATGTCAAGCCAAGATGCCCACAGAGTGACAATTTACAGTAACTTTGAAAAATAAGAAAATAAAACAGAGTAAGATCAGAGCAAAGCAGTTGGATTTATCCAACAGTCTGCCTTTTAAAATCATCCTCTATTGGTTTTTCTCTGTATTTCAAGATTAACCTCCTTGTTGAGACAAACTCTCCCCCCTCCTCCAACTTGCTTTATCTTTTCCAGCCGCTCCTCCCCATCTGTCTTAATCTCATTACAGATGTCAATAGCCAAACTGCTTGGTCCTCCCCGATAAACAGCATTATTACCCCGCAGTGACCCCCAGCACTGTTTACCTTGTTAACAGCATGCTGGACCCCAAACACACTCTCATTTCCTATGCTAGGGACCCATTTATGTGTATTGTGTGTGTGTGTGTGTGTGTGTGTGTGTGTGTGTGGCTACAAAGAGACATCGGAGCCAGCAATGACGGTGTTTGTTCAGTTGTCCTACATTACTGTCAGTGATGCCTGTGTTTGAAGTAGACAGGGGCTTGTTCACGGGAACAGGAACAGGAAAAAAGTTATTTCCTGTGTCAGACCTTTTTCCCTTGAGAAGGTTGAGATGGATAGGCAAAATTAGATTAAATATTTATTATTATGATGTGATTATGATGTGTAAAATAATAATCATGTTGTGTGTTGTTTATGCAGCACATCTATAAAATAGCACGCAAACTGGTTCACACAGGAATAAGCAGGCAGGAACAAAGATGCCAAGGCTGGGTTCCTCTGTTAGAGATCAATAAGGGGATGGTGTAGTAAATATATATGTACCAGCTTCTCGTATATAGACCTATACTTAGGAGTTGATGATAGGATTGGAAGCAGGTGTGCAGGTGAGGTGACAGTGAAATGCGGGAAACACTGAGGACAGCTGCATAGAGAAGACGCTGGCGGACATCGCAGGTTGAAAAGGTGCAGAAAATTGGTTACTGACATGAGAAAACACATTTATATGTATTTAATTGTAGGGACAATACATAGTCATAGAATATAAATTGAATATAGTAATGTCATATAGATCACAGCATTAAGAGCTGAAAATAATTTGCAGTTTTATACAATAAAAATGAAAACGTTGCCACAACAGGAACAGAGTAAGCAGGGCTCAGACCCAACAGCCCAGTCCCCATTGTATGTTTTTGCAAGCAATGGATATGTTACATTTCTATGTTTCATACATACCCTATCCATGTGATGAAACATAGGAGCTGTTTTCTAGAGATGGAGAAATGGTGGATGGTATGACACCCAGGCGAGACACCTACCAAGCTGCAGACCACTGCAGATCACTGCTCGACCAACAAACAATAAAACCAGTTGTCTTTCAACGAGTCATCACAGTGTTTCCAACAGCTTTTTAGCCACCAAAAATGGTTGTTTTTTTAGGGACCCATCAGTAGTTTTTTTTACCGAGACAGTGCTTCATTTCCTGCCAGGATTGAGCCAGGGAAAATGGTTGCTCTTTAGCAGGATACTGCTACCTTTCCACAGGGGATGTTGCCACCAGTACCAAATATTTTAAGCCAAAAACCTTTTTTTAACCATAATCAAGTGTTTTTTGTACTTAAACTTAACCTAGAACTTCTTAATTCAAGAACTCAATTAATTTGAAATGCATTTAGTCCAATTGGTAACACTTTACTTGAAGGTATCTACATAAGAGTGACATGACACTGTCATAACTATGACATGACACGGTCATGAACCTGTCATGAACATTATGTACATGTCATAAACGTTTATGACTGCTGAGAGTGTCATTCGGTTTTTTTAATGACAAGTTGACATTGTTTGGGTTGTCTTGATTATGACAAGTTGACATTAACCAGGATGACATTACCAGAAATTGTCTTTGTCATGACAAGTTGACATTGTTTGGGTTGTTTTGATTATGACAACTTGACATTAATCAAAGTGACATTACCAGAAGATGTCTTTGTCATGACAAGTTGACATTAAATTTGTTTGGGATGTCCTCATAATGACAAGTTGACATTTACCAGGATGACAGAAGAATATGTCTTTGTCATAACAACTTGACATTAACAAAAAAAAAAATGCACCTCTTTTTGTGTTTATGACAAGTTGACATAATGATTGATACAGAGACAACTTCTGGTAATGTCGTCCTGGTTAATGTCAAGTTGTCATAATCAAGACAACCCAAACAATGTCAACTTGTCATTACAAAAACCGAATGACACTTAATGACAGCAGTCATGAATGTTTTTGACATGTACATAATGTTTATGACAAGTTCATGACAGTGTCATGTCATAGTTATGACAGTGTCATATCACCCTTATGTACATACCTTCAAGTAATGTGTTACCATGCAATTTCCAGCCTCAAAGACACTACTGTAGTGTTTAGGGAATTTTTTACAACACATATCCATTTATGAAAATAATGCAATATTATTATGATGTTGGCGCTTTGGAGCGACAGCTGTACATGTAGTCTGATTCTTTTAGATGATTTAGGGATAATATCCATAATATTTTTTTAATTAAACATAGATTGCCAATCAGGAATTTACTAATTAGTGCTTAAAGTTGTAATAACTTCAACTTTTAAACAAGTGAATAACCCCTGTCACCATAAATGTTTCTGAGTATGAAATGCATCCACCATCTGTGTAGTCCTGTCATTGTTTTCACCATGCCCAAACAAGTGGCAAGGGTTAGCGACTAACGAATAGCAAACATGAAGTTGTCATAAAACAAACTGTTTGTATGCACTTGTATAAGTGTGATGACTCACTTCTCAGCTGCGAGGATTACGCGTGCTACCCAGAGCTTTGAGCAGAGCTATATAAGGATCTATAGGGATAAGAGCACCACATGTCTTTATGAAAGTGAGAGCTTCTCCCCTCCCAACCCATCCACGCACTCCATGACCTTTGTCACATCCTTGTGACCTGCACTGGTTCCGAAACCATGTGTGTCATTGTAAAAGCGCCGATCTGTATTCACTTCTCTAACTTCCTCCTTTGTGTACCTGAAGGCGTAGCTAAAGGCTGAAGCCTCTAGGAACCACAGCAAAATCATGTTGTTCATGGAGAATCCCTCCACTGTCTCCCACTAGACTTGTTTCCCCCCTCTAACCTTACTTTGGTTTCTGCTTTCACCTTACAACTACAACTCTTGTTGAAATCTCAACCCACATTTTAGCATTTTAAAACATGGCCTCACCTTAGCTTTCTTTTTTTTATTGTCACAGCAATTGCAGTTTTAACAGGGGCCTCTTGTTAAGCACATCTGAATAAAACATGACACGAGCAAGATTATAACACTGTGTGAAAATCCCCTCCAGTACATGGATGTGGCATTCAGTTCAAATGTTTCATCAGCCATTGATGTAAATGATGTCTCACACTGTTGCAAAAATCAGGGGTCGTGCATGGTGCTCAACACTGTACGTTAAACTCTGAATGAGTGGCAAGATTTCTAATAATGATGAGCTATTACATCTGCAGTTCTCTCTAAAATGAGATGTTCAGGCTTGAGACATTTCAGTGGTTTCAGTGTCGGGCAGTAACGTGTTACTAGTAATAATAATAAATCTTTCAAGTAACGAGTAGTGTAACTAATTACTGATAAAAATTGCAGTAATAATATTAGTTACCCCAAAACCAGATGACTCGCTACACCTTTATTTTTGGTATTACCCCCCTACTGACTTAAAATACAACAATTAATCGCATTAGCAGATTCATTTTCGTGATGAAAATGAATGCACATGCACGTCACAAAGCAGCAAGCTCTTGTGAAAGACAGGAATGCTTACCTTGGGCAGCAGGAAATATTCCCATTAACATTACTTTGGCTTTGTCCGCAGGAAAGATGGCAAGAACATCATCGTTCCAGGTAGTGGTGCCAAGTTTCCATTGCGAAAAACATGGCCTCAAACCTCCAGTCTGAAACACCAACTACGATCGACAACTCAACAACATGAAGCTCCAGGAAATACACCCCACCAAAGGTGAGCACTCCTTGGCTGCACAGGATGGATGTAGCCCTACACTGGCTAAACAACCAGAACTGGATTTTACTCTTGGACAGCTGAAGGCTACAAGCAGTACAGATCTAATGAAGCTTGTGGTTTGATATGTGGTGGATCAAATGTTGCCTATCTCCATGACTGACTCTCTGTCTGTCAGACAGGACTTTGCGAAGAACCCCAGGCAAAAAAAAAAATCAACTGCAAGTTATTTAGATTTAGATGTACTTAGCAGAGATGATTGTCACATTAACACAGAGGCGCACATGTGAAGTCTGAATTTTTTTGGAAAAAAGACCAAATTACCATCCTTGTGGGCTGTAACGGAAAAGTATAATAGAAAAAGTATAATGAGTAATGTAATGAATTACTGTTGGCTGGGACTAATTTAGTAAAGTAAGTTTTGAAAAGAGTAACAAAAAGAGTGTCAGAACTCTCTCCCTGATGTGCTGTCTGTCGGAGCCAGATCAAATGAATGATTCATTATTGATATGTTATCTAAAGCCTCATTTTTATACAAATAATATTTATACTGGCATAAATGAACAATTTGATTGTATTTTCCCATGTTTACTTAGCAAGAGTTTTATGCGAAAGGAATTAAAGGTCTGTCCTATATAGACGCTTGTTCCAAATATAGGCCTGTGTAAGTGATTTAAGCATTTAAAGTTTTATGGTATTTACATGATCTAATCCATGATACTACAGTGCTATTTAGATCTGGAATTTATGTTCATATTTTTGTTCCTTGTCATGTATTTGTAAGAAAATTCCAGCCCCCAACACAATTAAGCATGCTGTAATTACTTAAGCCATAGAGAGATGTGTTTGCTACAGTGCATGCTGCAGTCTTAACTGTCATAAAATGTGACTGACCCCCCTAATGACCATGGTATTGCTGTGCACATGACCACACCCATCTCAGCTGAAAAAGATTGCTGTTCAGTGTGTGAAGTCATAGACATGTTATACTTAGATTATATTGCACAGATATTAAATCATGGAGGATTGTGTGGGTGTTCTTGACCTCACAAGCACAGAAAAGGTATTTTACTTGGAACGGCTAACTCTGGTTTCTGATTAAATTCAGATTTAAACGGTTCCCAAACATTTTGGCTTAAGACCCTTTATAGACTGAATCACTGTGATATTGCGGTAATAACAACAATCACCTCCGGTTAGACAACTGGCAACGATTCCAGTTAAAAATGTACTGCTATGGATGTGGGACACATCAACGTATTTTAGCAACCTGAAAAAAATCCCATATAGATGGAATTTCCCCCCACTTTATGTAACATACAAACAAATTGAGGGGGCGGAAGACCAACAACCCAAGTGTTCTGCTTAGTAAAATTATTGTTTTTGTCAATGGAGTCTGGTGGCTTTGAGATAACAGCTTCAGTTCCATGTCAGAAAGTTGAATGAACACTGTCTGATGGCAAGGAAAATATTCTAAATACAACATACACTTAAACCGAAATTGATTTTTTGGTAACACTTTACTTGAAGATATCTACATAAGAGTGACATGACACTGTCATAACTATGACATGACACCAGGGGCGGACTGGCCATCTGGAGGTTCTGGAGAATCACAAAACGGCCAGTACTCCAGGACGTCCGGTGGCCGCCACGCAGTCATCACCGTTTTTTTTTTTTTTTTCCTTTTTCTCCCTGATAATCTATTGTTCCACATCCAGTCCGCTAGGTGGCAGGCTTTAAATTGTATGCCAGCCCGCCCATAGATATCTATGAGCCAGCCGGCCGCCAATCAAATTGAAGAAGAAGGAAGCGCATACGTCACGCAAATCGAGCAGCTGTGTGCAGCAGGTGCAGATGGGAGAGACAGCGTGAAAGAGAACAGTATGGATACTGGCATTAATCCAAAAAAACGGAAAGAAAAGGGTGGGGCTGAGAAGGTGAGGGAAAAAAACAAAGGCAATTAGAGAGTGAAGCCTCTAAATGTCGAAAGTTAACAGAAATGTTCGCCAGCAGCAGTGCTGCAACTGCCAGCAGCAGCAGTAGCAGCAGCAGCAGCAGCAGCAATGTTGTTAGCCAAGAAGTTCAGCAGCAGCACGCTGAAGACGTGAGTGTTGAGGGCGGCGCCAGCGGGATTCAGAGCCCCACCGCTGTGCAAGAGGCTGAGGCTGCACATGGTCAGGGAGATGAGGGACAGAGTCATCATGAGCTGGTGGAAGTTCCCCAGACAAGTACAGGGCAAGTAAGTATGAAAGACGGATAAAGAGGGTTACTTGTTAGATCTGACATTAGCAAATGTTATTCATCAGGTTGCTACATTTTTATCTATACCCAGAAATGAAATAAAATGATTACAGTTGTTAAAACAGATCCTCTTAAAGTATTTTAGCTGTAAAACACCATATGCACATGCAGCAGCAATATTAATCCAGAAGAAATATTAAAAAATAGTTAAAAAAATAAAAATGACAGGGACCGTCTGCAACATGAATGCTTTTACTTTTTTAAAGTTTTGGTACAGTTTTCTTATAATACTTAATACTTATAGACTTTTACACAAGGAAGGATTTGAATACAGGAGTTAAATTTGTAGTGGAGTATTTTCATTAAAATATGGTATTATTTGTGTAGTAAGATTAATTACTACTAAATTAATTAAGATTATTAAGTAATAAAGTCATTTTAAGACTGCATGGAATAGATGATGTAATATGCTATTAAAATCAAAGCCTGTTTTTAAAAAAATCCATTCTTTCACTATTCAGGTTGAGCATAGACCTAGGGCAGAGGATGACACCCACTCCAGCTCAACCTTGCATTACTTTGAGCGTCCCAAGTCAGACAGTCACAGCCTAGAAGTCTTTTTTTCTTGTCTTTGTCATGACAAGTTGACATTAACAAGAAATGCACCTCTTTCTGTGTTGACATAATGATTGATACAAAGACAACTTCTGGTAATGTCATCCTGGTTAATGTCAAGTTGTCATAATCAAGACAACCCAAACAATGTCAACTTGTCATTACAAAAACTGAATGACAATTAATGACAGCAGTCATAAACGTTTATGACATGTACATAATGTTTATGACAAACATTATATTAAGGTCTGTAGCCAAACAATACAATCTTATGACCCCTATTCACCTGTATGTCTTTGAGCTATGAGAAGTTTAATCCGAGAGTATTGCTCCCTTGGATTGCTTCATTTTAGTAAGTCTTGCATGTAAAACTCTGTCATGACCCCTTAGCATTATCTTGCGACCCCCTGGGTGGTCCCGACCCCCATACTGAGAACCAGTGGGTGAGGAGATGAATGCACTCAACAGAGAGTACTATGGAGTGCATTCATTCCTCCAGGGTTAGTTAATATTTATGTTTCATTGAGTTCATGCATCTATTGTGCAAAACAAGGTTGGCACCTGAAACAAATCTCTGTATGTAAACACAGTATTGGTGGCTGACATGTACACTATGTGTGCTGACTGTTATTCTTAGCCTCAACTCTCTTCTAGGCATCAAACGCGATTCCCACCGTCGTATGCGCTCAAATCTCACCACTGTGCCTCACAATTCTGTCAGCTGACACCTATTAGCACTGTGCTCCACACTCAAGGCATGCATGCGCAGCTTCCACCCTGACGTCTTCATTTGGGAGAAACTGTCTTCCACGCCGACTTTGACTTTGAGCTTTAATGTTTCCCTGCATTTTGTCTGAGTCCTCTTTGGTTGTCGGTTTACCGTTGTCAACTTGAGCGCATTTTTTTTGTTATGAAGAGTAAACAAATGGCTGGTAGAAGTCAAACACAATCATACTCACACAACAAAGTTGGAGCAGAGTGATGATAGATGTTTTATGGTCTAAATCGTGGTGTGCGCAAATTCCATAGATGTATGTGGTCTAAAATTCTACTAAATGTTGGTGGGAGTCAGTAAGTTGTGAATGCCCTGGTACATTAATGGTTCTCTCATGGATACGCTCAGGCTTTTAGACTGGAATACATTGCTGCTGCTTTACATAGAAGGCATGACAATATATTGCAAAACAAACTGCTTTATATTAAGCAATGTTGTCCAATGCCCGACCAAGACAAAGTGGGACAAACACGACACTGACTTTTGAACTCCTACATATTTATCCATGCAGACATACGCAAACTCTTCAATATTTGCACTCCTTCACACATACAGACATACATACACACATTGTGCAAACACATGCTGTGCTGCCCGGGAGGACCACTCTATCAGCATCCATGAGAAGTCTGGGCTGTCGTTCTGCTCACAGCCCAATCTGGCAGCCCGCTCACCATCAGCCCTGCCATCTGCTGGGCTCTCAGCAGCTTGTTTAGAGGTTAATAGCTTCATGATCCCTCTATCAGTCCTGCCCATCTTCAAATGGCTAATTCTTCCTCTCTGGCAGCGATTAGCGAGGTCTGTGGCGCAGTGTCCTCCGTCCCTTTTTTAGGCATCATCCGGGCCATCATCAGGACAACAATCCCCGGTTGTTACCGGATATGCGATATCAGACCAGAATAGATTTTACAAAGCGCGCAGCCACAACAAAATGACACATCTGGAGCCGTTGGAGATGGATCGATATTCCATTCTCAGAGGCATTGGGGTTTGTAACAGCCCTATTCTTTTTAACAGCCAGCGGATCACACTTGGAAAGCTGCTAAATAATGACTTTTCTTTCAGTTGGCAGCTTTGTAGTGGGATAAGATCTTATACAAGGAGCTAAAATGCATGTATGTGAACTTTATTTAGTTGCATGGATTTGTGTCGATACAGATCAATACGATGTGGATGAAGATTTTTAGAGTTGCCGGTTGAGTTATATGTATGTATGCCCATGTAAAAGCTAGAGGAGAGACAGAGCCCCACATGACTTCACATGTATAGATACTGTAATCTGTCTAGTCCAAGCAGCCTAAATATAAACTGCACAAAGTGTGCATTTACTTCCCACAGGCCTCAGAGGCTGGACCATCTCATTTGTAGGACAAACTCTCCACTGCTGCATTAGATTCCTATGGGGAATCTGATGGAGATGCTAAGTGTTAATGTGGTAGCTTTGGGGTTGAAAAGAGTGCAGGCACAGTAAATCTGAAGAGATCAACTTGTGTCAGGGCTGCGGGGACCTCTGCGCTCCCTAGAGTAGGCTGCCAGTTTGACTTTTACTGAACCCTATCCATAACTGACTGATTTTCTTAGAAAAATCTCCAACTGCCTCTCAAATTAAGTTTAAGGCATTTTTTTTCAATGTGACTTCTGCATGACCCCCATGAATTTGCATATTACATAGCTGAGAACTGAATATTAAGCGCTTGAGCGAATTACTGTCTCTCAGTTGATATTCCCCGTGCAGCTCGAGGTAGCGAGCGGGCGGGCATTTAAAACCCCTTTTGAAGATAATGTGATTTTTTCATTTGGCTGATAAGGACGTGTCATGGAATGTTTCATTATTTTGGACACTAAGCATTTTTTTTCTTCTCCTTCATAGCTTACCAAGAGGAACAAAAATTAATCCAGCATCATATTATTGCTGGTTCAGATGAGGGAAGAGGGTGGGGGAGTTATTCGCTGTGATTGCTGTCGGATCGTCTTTGGGGATCTGCTCTGATTCTGACGATGCTGCCAGACGTCAAAGCTCTTAGGCTTGGGGCCGTGAGACGACATGCGTTCACACCCGTGGTACAGTATTTGCTCGTCTCTTAGATGACAATGCGCAGTTGTGTGAATTACCCACATCCCGTAATGCATTCTGCCATGACTTGATGATTTCCTATGATCTCAGTGTTCAGACGGGAAATGATTTATAAGACGCATTGTTCATATTTTATAGATATTGCATGTCTCAAAGCTCAGATGCCGACCACATGTTTTTTTCAAACCTCAACCTTTACCTTTCAGCGCAAAGTCTCAGGTCCAAAAATGCATTGCTCAGTGAACCTTTGGAGCTACACTATGTGGAATTGGGTATCTGGTTTCAGATGATTGCTCCAGCCCATGCATATGCATTATATAAACATGAAAAGGCCCGATAGCTCTAAGGGAAACTATGATCTCTCAACACATTCTAATTAAAGATTCCTCCCTCCACTCTGGCCAAAAATGGCTACATTCCACTTCCTGACAATCTTATTCTCAATTTGCTCTCTAGCCCCCTTTCATTTTGGTGTTTTTCCATCCCGCCACATAAACACTGATGTCACGGTGTCTTTTACAGAGGAGGATATTCCATTTTTTCATCTGCTCCTTTACGTGGGGATTTTCTCCTTGGACATAATCAGAGAGAGGTGCAGGTCCTTCCTCTGGGCTGAGGATAGCTGGTGCTGCCGGGGACAGATGAATGGCTGAATAAGGACACTCTGAGGGTTCCCGATCCCCCCCCCCCCCTTGCCTTTTTGTCAGTGGATGGAAACACTGAAATAGATTCATGAGCTTTCCCTTCCAATAGCTTAGCAGACACTGTGCCAGCGCCTGGCACTGAGCGAGGACTGCGATTGGCTGAGAGCAGACAGACACACTGCCACACACATCAAGTTAGAGATGAGCAATGTGAGAAAGAGAGGACACTAACAAACAGGGAGGAAAAGTGTAACAGTAGAGTATTTGGAATAATATTTGTAGTGCTAGTTGTCATGGCTGACTAACATTAAATGGGAACTCTTCTGCTCATTTTCAGGTTCATATCTGTATTCTGGTTACTAGAACATGCTTATATGCCTTAATGTTCAAAATACACTTCATTTTTCTCATACTGTCTAGAATGAAACTCCTTTATTCACTCTCTGACTGAAAAAACGTTTTACATTTTAGCGCCTGTCTCAAAGGAAGCATTCACACTGGCACTATTTGGTCCACTTCCACGGATGGTTCGGTTCGTCTGGAGTGGTGTGAATGCTCATTCAAACTCTAGTGCGGACTAAATGAGCAAACCCTGGTCTGCTTGAAAACTGGGGGTCTCAGTTGACTTGCAAGTGAACCCTGGTGCAGTTCACTTACATTGGGAAATGCAAATGGACTTTCCAGCAAACCAAAGAGAGGAAGTGACGTAGAGCGCAGTGCATTTTGGGTAGAAAAAAACAAAGCCAACAGCGCAAACCGGAAGAAGCCGAGGTAAAAAACGAAAAAGTTGGAAAATGTCGTGTGGGCAGATGTGGAATACTGAGGAGGTGCAGGTGCTTATTGATATATGGTCAGAGGACTATATATCGCAGTTATCAAGCTGGCTGAAGGGCATGGATTTCTGTTTTCAGTCCTGGCCAATTGATGAGCCAGGTTTTCTTCTTCCTCATGCTTTTTTTCTTCCTGGTCAGTGGTTGTTTTGGGCAATACCACCCCCAAACAAGCAGCTGTTGTAACTGTGTGACATTGTCCAGGTGGTTTGGTCCCTTTAAAAAGCGCAGTGTGAAAATGATCCGAACCAAATGAAGGTGTGAAATTTTTTGGCATTCCCCGCCCAATTGAACCGAGTCCACCGGACTATCCTGGTGTGAATGCACCCTTAAAGCCCTCTCCAAAAAAGTCCGGTCTGCTCTGATTGGACAATTTTTCCAAGTCTTCCTCATCTCGGTGTCTCTGCTCCATTGTTGCAGCTGGGGTAATAACTACCTTGAAAAATTACCAATAGTTTTGAAACCCAAATCTTCACAACCAGGCATGTTTAGGCAGGAATATAATCTAAAATCCTGGAGAAATAAACAATACTGGCTACCAATATTACATGTGTCCCTGGTTTTGGCATGTAGCTACACATAGCAGTGTATTTGCAGCTGGGAAATGACTGTGGCAGAGCATACCAGCACGTTCCACCATGACAAATCACCATTAAAAGCTTCTAAACCAAAATCTATACAACCAGATGTGTTTCAGCAGGATTGCGGTCTGAAATCGTGGATATATTAACATCAGCAACAAAGATTACATGTTTCCCAGACATTAGCATGCAGCTACATGTAGCAGTGTAGTATATGTAATGCAAACACTTGCAGTACTGTGAATTCAGCTTGTCTGAAGTATTCTGAATTGTCTTAAGCCTGAGTTTTTTGCTCTCGAATTACTTTTAAATGTTTACCTCATTATCTGAAACATGTATATTATGAACATTCGACAAACAACATTATATATATATATGACAGAAAATAAGGAAAAGCAAAGAAAAAGGTCCCCTGTAATTGTCAATTTATGAGTTCAAGACCTCTGTGTATGTTTTTCTGTTATGGTTTGACTATTTTGAAGTGAAACACCATTAAAACTGCCTTGGAGCTAGTGGACTCAGGGTAAGGGCTCTCCTTAATGACTACTGCAGTAGTTTATTGATAACAAAATACTAAATATCATTAAAGCAGATTACAAAATAAACTTATTTGTCCGTTTCTACTCATCACAGTATCCTCTAAACATTTAGTTAGCACCTCACTTTTATGTGAACATAAAATATTGGTGGCGCAGTGGTATTATAACCCTCTGGTATAACTCAGTTCAAAATCTGAGACTTTTAGGTAAAATGAACACGTTTCCAAGTGAGGCCTTGGTTTTCATCATGTTTTTCAAGCCTGAACAAAATGATGAAAACCAGGGCCTCTCTTGCTAATTTGCCTTGTAGGTCTGACATTGATTTGGTGATCAGAATTTAATAACGGCTGTCTATCAGACTCCTGAGCATGTAGTCAGTATTAGCCTTTCCATGATCTCTGGTCACTGCTTTCTAAACAAAATACACACTCTCAAACTCATTCAGCATGTTCCTTGAGATCACCCGTTATCTCAAAGCTCTCCTAAATATTTAGACAGCATGGGGTTGGGAATCGCTGCATGGCAAGTTAATACCTAACAAATGTGGCTTGCCGCTTTGTCATGCAGCGCACTTGTTTAAATGTCCTGGTGAGCTGGGATCTGTGTGATTGTTGGAGTCCTGTCCAAACAGTGGGATAAGAGGCAAACAGTGACCTCTCACAGGCTGATCATTCCTACCACATGGAGCATGTTTGTACAGACCTGCCGTGGCTTCGACCCAGGAATGCATGTCTGATTCTTCTGCATCTCCACATCCTTTTCTGCATCTGTATGGACCCCCATGTACAACCAATGATGTGAAACAGATCCTGAAGGAAGTACGCTATTCTGTAGATAACATCTGGTTTGTTAGGAGACCAAAAGAAAGCCATTATGGCATACTGATAAATGACAGTATATCACAGCTAGTAAATGATGATGAATGGCCCCATTACCATCCGATGATCTCCATGCTGGTTTGTTTTTGTCTGGGAGTTGCTGAAGTATGATACCAGGTCAAGATTTGCCCTTAAAGGGTTAAGAGGACACCTCCAGGCTAAAACAAATGACAGGGACAGACTATGTTGACTTTGCTGACTAGGACTAAATTATAGTAGCATTAAATGAATTTGACAAAGCAACGAGCAGAATGAAAGCAGCATGAAAGTCAGCACTGACTGTCATAGTTGGGATTTGACTTCTTAAACGGGCACTGTGTAGGAATTTCTCCCATCTAGTGTTGAGATCGTATATTGCGTTCAAATGGATAGCGCACTCTAGCGCCTCACTGTTTCAAACGCGTATTGCAACAACGGTAGCTGCTGTGTACCAAAAAGCTATGATAACATTGATGAAACCATTTCATCCGATACATCATGGAGTATTAATTCAGGCTCCTACACAGACACACGCGACGTGAGTTGACAAACCCCCTCCTCACCATGCTGGCTGTGTTTACAATGTAGGACTGTTGGGGCGTGTGTAAATCGAAACAAACCAATCACGTCTTGTCTTTTGACAACTGACAAGTGGCTCAACCTCACACACCTCATCCCTCTCCCCGCTAACAGTACTAACAGCGCTAACAGCTGTTAGTGGCGCTGTTAGCGGCACCGGTCGCTAACAGCTGTTAACCGCTGTTAGCTGTGATTCTCCCTCAGCAGCTTTCTCCACCTGGGAAAGGCTACCCCGATGTTGACCCTTTACTAAAGCTGTGTCATCCAACATATTCAGCATGGATCCAACCAGGCCTTGATAGCAATAGTACAGTAATAGCCTTCATTGCTCTATTTGACTATGCCATGCTTTGGCAAACTGTGTATTTGTCTGCTCTATGATCGGCTGCTAATGTCAGCATGCCTAAAGCCAACCAAACACTTTTGATAGGGTACCTCTAAAACCAATCAACGGACTGCAGTGTTCACAGCTCCACCATTTAGTACCAGATCTGTGTGTTCCATTGGAACCATCCACAACTTTTCACAGTGGAAATAGAAAAAAAGCATACCAAACTGAACTGCAGTATACTGTATTGCTCGGTGGAAACGGGGCTTAACAGGCTTACAACCTGAAGTAGTCAACTACCGTCATTTCCATGCCCAAAGGGGTAGCAGTAACTACATTATTCTTCGATGCTCCAGATTAGATATAGCCCAGTTTAGGACTGGCATTGCTGTCATTATTTTTTGGGGAAGTTTACCTGAGATATGTTTGCCAACCTAATGAGTTAGTCTTATCCTTTAAATTTTTTATCTTAATAAAGTGAGACATTGTTTTAAAGCTAGAGAGTGGGACCTTACATATAAATGAACATCTGTTATATTGAAGTGCTTGCCAAAAAAATTCACGTAATGCTAATGAAGCCTATTGTAAATATTAAAGCTCTCTGTATTTAAGTATACTGCAGTTTTGGTGTTGGTTATTGTGACTTTCCCGCACAGGCGCACCAGCAGAGATGCATTTTACCTCAACCGGCCAGAGCTACAGGGGGGAGTGATTGATTTGTTTTGTTTTTGTTATCCCTTACTGTTTGACACTGCTTTTTGTTTTGTCTTCTCAATGCTTCATCTTCATGTGCGTGATTCGGATATTTTCTTATGATATTATGACTGTTGACCGTTTGAAATAAAGATTAGTGGGGACACCATAGTGACGGAGCAGCAGCTAGAAGAATGGCAAATGGCAGAAAATCTGAAGAAGTGTACAAGAAAAGTTTCTGGAGAGGATTGATAAAAAAAGAAACTTGGTATTCAGGGGAAGGATTCAAGTCAAAAAAGACTTAAAGAAAGTGCTCCTGGGGTTGGATCATATGTGACGAGCTCACTTGCAGGCATACACTGCCAGCGGGGGGAGACCAAGAGAAGTACAAACATTAAGGCACAAATTTAACTGGTGTTGCTTGTCCACGTGTTGTTTTCTATAGTAAACATTCATGCAAGGTTCTGTTACAAAACCAACAGCCTAATCTCTTTAACATTTTATTAATATTGTGCTGTAATATGAGGGCTTTCTACTTCATTCTAGATACACAAGGAACATTCTGCTGCTTAATTTCCATGTATTCCATATGGATCATCAGCTGGTAGGCTAAATGCTGGCTTTTTGCCTAGGTCCTGTAAGCTTTAGCTTTAGACCTTTTCTTGAATTAGGAATCTCTAGGCAGCTCACGATTCGCTTCAATTCCGATTCCGAGGGCAAAGATTTCAATTATAAAACGATTCTCGATTCTAAAACGAGCCAATAAGAAAATTTACACTAGATATTGAAAAACATTATTGTAATAAAGCTGGGAATACATATCCAGTGCATACAAACTGTAGGCCTATTACTTACTGTGGTTGAGATGACTACACTCTGTCAGTCTCCTCTGGTCCATCCTCCTCATCCACAAATCTCAACGGGACTCTCCTGTCCCTCCTGGACCTCCTCGACATTTCTCCTCCAGTATTTACAAAACTATAACTGACTTTAACTATCTATGAACTATAAAAACACGAACTATGGTGAAAACACGACGAAAACACGGCAAAAAACACTCAAAAACACGGCATAAAAAAACTCAAAAGCTCTCAAAAAACCACAAATACTATTATTTACAACACTAAATATTATTTACAAAGAAAACGCCACCCTATCTCCACTAAAACTCACCAAAACTCCGCTAAAACACTCCAACTTGCACTCTCCTCGTCAGCTGTCACTCTCCTCCTGCTGTGCTCACTTCCCTCCCCTCCGCCACAGGTAATGACGTCACTACCGTAATGCCGTATATCACCGGAAAGCTCCGCTTCTCAGCTTTCAGAATCCGTTGGAATTACGTTGATAGCGTGAATGGTCGAGGAGTTAACGGTAATTTGATAAATAAAATAAAATCGATTAAGACTTTTCCAAATCAATGCTTGCATCGTTCAAAGCAGAATCTCGATGCATCTAAAAATCGATTTTTTTTCCCCCCGCCCCTAGTATTTAGCATTCAAATACATATTTAGCAGTCTTTTGCAAGATTATTTTCAAAGTCTGCTGTGATTAAAAAAAAAAATCAGCAAGTGTTTTTAACCAGCTCACAGAATTAATTAACGTCCATAAGCTAGCTGTCACTGACACGCATTTGCTACCAGCATTTGTCATTTGTCTGATGAAAACTGTAGGTTGGTCTTGTTAACTTCTGTTTCAAAGGCTCAACAAATTTCAAGTGAAATATTTGACATCTTTAACAAGGTATCCCTGAATAGGTCCCATGCAAAGCCTGACTGACATGGCAAGCTTTACTGAAGATAGAGGGCTAAGTTAACAGTCGCTGCGACTTACGGTGATACCAAAATTCAAAACACGGGTAACAACTGTCATCCCATACTCCCTATAACCTATTGTATATCGCACACAAGACAATAGATCTGAGCCACCCAAACCTCAAAAGAGCCATTAAGACCTTTTCATGGGAAAGCAGCCAAGGTCAGAGGCTCTAACTCACCTTGAAATGTCTAAATGGAGACCTCCTGTTGCCAAGGTATCAACGTCTCACCACTTTATCCTCATGGAATGTCTCTGTTTATTATGAATAAAATGCACTCAAATGTGAGCGTTAATGCTGGCGATTAAAGGATCCGGAGGAAAGCACTGAGTAATTTGTTCCTTTGTTTATGCTAATGCCGCGCTTTTTTGCACATCCTGCAAATACAGTATATGTACTTAATTCACTTGTTTTCATTCTGTTGCTACACATGAGCAACTTCCTGGTGAAGCTGGAAGTGGTGTCTTTATACAATACTCTCTTTGCCAGCCCCTGTTAAGTCTTTTCTTTGTTGTATCCTATTATGGAGCTGGAAAGACCAACTTTCCCCTCAGGGACTAACTAAAGTTTCATCTTATCTTTCTCAGAACTCAGTTCAGTAATCTCTCTCAATTAGTTGTGGATCACAGAGGTTAGTCTCCGGGTCTCGGTGGTAGCCGGTGGTAAAGACTTTCTGTCTGCTTCTGCTCTCCATATTTGCGTACATGTGTGGTACATGATATAGGTGACCGCCTCTCATAACCAAGTAGCCTAAGGGCAAAAAATGTGGGAGACATTTTTCCTTTGAGGTTGCATATTATATCATTTTTAATATTTTAGTGCCTGTTGTTTAATCAGTAGATAGATCTATAAATCCAAATTGATCATCTTAAAATCTTTGTGTTTTTTAGAAGAAAAAAAGGCTTTGTTGTTACTGAAATGTATCAGATGATTCTAGTTAAATTCATAACAACTGTAGATAGATATCACACTTTAGGTTACAATCTCAAAACTGTGCTATATTACAAAGAAATCCCCAATATTCTTACCGTGCAATAATTCTTCTACATAATCTTATATTCCTAAAAAAGAAATGTTCTACCACAAGCAGTCTGCTTGTTTTTGGATTGTTTTGTTTTGTTTCAGGAATTCATTCAAATCTAAGTAACTGTTTTTAGTCACATGATATTGAGGATTCAAGATTCAATACTGGATTAAGATTTTTTATTTTATTGTTTTTGTAGCATTGATATAACATTAGGGAGAACTGCCCCATCTGTCATTCACATGGAACAAATTCCAGTTACAAACTAAAAGTTGGGTTGCTACTGTTTGGCATCGAACAATCAAGGACCAGTGTAATAAACATGCATTTTAAAAAGTATATGTAAGATTTGTATTTGAACCTTTTACTTGTATGACAGTAACTGAGGTGAGGGTTGATGTGATCATTCGTGAGTTAAGGTCACCCATTGTTTTCCTGTTAGCGGTGACTATCACCAGGCAAGTCCCTCTATAAAGAGACCTCTGCTGTCCTTTGAGATCCGTCTGTCTCAATGCGATCAATAATCCAATCTCAGTCTCCTTGTGGAGGTAGAGTGCATGTGTGTGTGTGTGTGTGTGTGTGCTTGTGTGTGTGTAACCCTATACCCCAGATAGAGGCCACCAATAGGGGGAAATGCTCCTGTCTGACCTCCAGCATGCATCATTTTCTTCCTCCTTTCCGTCTCGGCTTTGTCGGTTCGTCGTACACGTCTCCATTTGGCTCCTCTGATCTTTTATCTTCTACCCCCAACTGTCCTTTCATCTTTTCACCTGTCTTCATGCATCAGCGTGTCCATCTGTCTATCACTCAGTCACAGTCAGTAATAAATTGGTTTGCTCTCCTGAAAGTCTTTCTTCACATTCAGCGCTGATTACTGTCAGTGTATCTGTCATCTTCAGTGTATGTCACACTGATCGATGGAGTGTGTGTTTTACTCTGTGTATGTGTGTGACATCAGTGGAGCCACCTTGCTGATTTTTTGGTTGCTGGATATAAGAGGGTCAGGTCTGCTTGGGCCTAATCAATGACTTCAGAGCCTGGCTGTCTATTCCTTTATTACCCGAAGAATGAGCACACAAGCACATAAACATACACTGTACATTAGGGGCAGATAAATCGAAGCTCAATAATCACACACTTAACAAGGAGAGAAGAACTGGAAATGACAGGTCACCTCTGCCAAACCTTTAAGCTTTAGAGACTATGCCGTGTATGTGTGCGTGTGTGCATAAGGGTGGATGGACACCACTGGTTTCCACACTGAGATCAAAAGTCTAATGAGGCTCATGTGCAGCCCAGCATTATAATATAGCTTCTGCTGCTGCTGTTCAATTTCTATCCTCGAGTGGTGAGCTGTAGACCGGATTAGATACAACACCTGCCTCCAGTGTGAATGTGTGTTTTATTTATCTGCACATAGACGAGGACAATTTAATTCATGAACCTCATCTAAATCAGAGGTCACCAATCAGGTTCTTAATAGGGAGAGGAGAGCAGGAATTGACCGGTCACTTGTGTTGCATCTGCAAACCTTGGGGACTTTGTATGTGTGTGTGTGTGTGTGTGTGTGTGTGTGTGTGTGTGTGTGTGTGTGGCTGGGACTGCAGCCGGTTTTGAAAAACCTTTTAATTAATAGACTCATTACCTTCCAATCTCCCCGTGCCCTTTCTTCTGTGTTGTCCCAGCCTCCAGAGGGAAGCTTAGTGATTCTCGTCTGTAGTGAAGGATAACATCCCTGGAAACAAGACCCTGAAGTGACCCTGTCTTTGCCAGCTGGGCCAGCGGCATGAAGCAGAAAGCAGGTGTGGTTATGACTGAGAACAATTGCCTTTGCTTTGATGAAGAGGAGACAAAAATCTTAACAGAAGGTGAGTAAACTCGTCATCAAAGGCAACCAACCAATAAGAATAAATAATTTACAAAGAAACAACAACACTGGTTCCTAGAAATAGAATAGTGCATACAGATTGAATATTCAATCTCCCAAATGCTGCAGGTAAAATCTAAAATGCATTGTCAATGCCCTATATATTACTTCTGAAAATAATGAAAGAGCCTGATGAAAAATTGTGACGAAAAGAAGGAAATAAGAGAATGAGAAGGAAAGGGAAGTGAATAAAGGACAAGATAAATGGAGGGATATTTAAAATAAAATGGAGAATCTGGGTGGGGCAGACACAGTATAGGATGAAGGAATAGCCCGACCTCTTGCATATTTAATATCTTTCTCTGGGTAGCTGTTAAACCCTCATTACCACAGCATTGGCAGTCTGAATAAGACACACATAAATATGCACACCTCCTCACTCTTTACTCAGGGAAATGTCCTGGAGGTATCCTGATCAGATGCCTGAACCAACCGACATCGATCATGAAGGAGCACCGATTCTACTCTAAGCTCTTTCCAGATATCTGAACTTTCCCTGCGGATGAGCCAAGATACCCTACAGAGAAAACTCCTTTCGGCTACTTTTATCTGTGATCTTCTTCTTCTACTCACTACCCAGTGCTAACAGCTACAGACAAGTTGGAATGTAACAAGTGATAAAGTGAGAGCTTTTCCTTATCCCTCTTTTCAACCTGTTATCCCTTTTAGTTCCGTGCAAACTTTGATCTGCTGGCCAGTCTCATGCTTCATCTTACTTAAATGGGGGTAAGCTACCATTTTTTGGTGGAGTGTCATAGGCTCAGACAGGAAAGCTGATCTTTATCACAACTAGTTCAAACTTGGCTACAAACCACGTAAGTGTGCTGTGGGTATCCCTGTATGATTCACAACCAAATAGACCTACATGATCGGCAAAGCGGGGTTGCCAAACTGGACACCACTCATTGGCTTTATCTTGAGATCCTGTTCATTGAAATCACAAATACAATTGGTGACCAGGCTCAGAGTCCAACACTCACTTAGAAAACTTACCTAAAAAAAATGTAGACTCTACTCTTACTCCAGTGATACAAGGACCAGATTGACTAAGAGCAGGGTCAAAGGCCAAATCTCACATGATGGCTCAAGTGTTCTCTCTTTAGGGCAATCTCTATGAACAATCTGGAGGCAATGGGACAAGATTTTTCACAAGTGTTCTGGTTTCTATTGGAGTCCAGGTAGGAGAGACCAATCATGTTTAAGCAGCAGATATACAGTCTGTGTGGAGAAGTGGAATGCAATGACCGAAATGCGATCTCAGACCCCATCAGCTATCGCCTGACAAAAATTTAGCTTTTTAGCTTTACATTAGCTTTTATACGTTTATCTGCATTCAAATGTCAATACCTGTTTACAGAGATTAGCTGAAATGACTGCCGCATGGAAGTGAAAGTCTTGGCCCAGATTTCCACTGGCTACACCGGACCCCCCGAAATATTGCCATTGCTTCCAATGGCTTAATTGCCATCAGACAATAGTCCAGGAGTTCCAAGATCGGTTAGTGAGTAAAGCAGCTAGTGAATTGTCCCTTGGACAAAACATGGACAGAGTCCACATTTTTCCACCTGAATCTGAGATTCAACAATCAACCAATGTCTTAAGTCAGTTGCATCAGTATAGTTCAATGTCACAAGTTTGTCTCAGAGGGCTTTACAATCTACAACCTCAGAAAATTCAAGGTCTTCAGCATCTTTGGATGAATGTCATCATCGTCTGGCACCTTGGTATTCAGTAAGTGAATAACCTCATTGACCTCTGACATGGATATCTGTAAGGATTAAAAACACTGTTAGCATTAATGTATAGCTTGTTTGCAATGATGTGACTATTATGATGTGCAAAATTCAGATGGAGGGCAGGAAGTGATAAAATCCATATACTTCTTTACAAATTACCTCGTCCTCCTAGTGTTACTAATAATATACTGTGAGCCGATGAACATGAACAAGAGTTGAGTGAACTATAACTATTTTGTGTGTGGTTGGGTGCATGACTGAAATGACTGCCATCTTGTTTTTGGCCCGGTGAGTACTTGAGAATAACTGTCTTTTATATTTCAACTTGGCACATGGATGCACCGCTGTCAGGCTAATGTTACTAGGTAACATTAGTTGACTTTAGCTTCTATTTTCTACCTATTAGGTCAGCCTTTCCCAGAGGTCTGGAAAAATGTCATTAAAAATCTGGGTCATAGTTAAAAACACAGAGACGTTATTACAACAAATTGTAATTTTGCATCCAACTCAAGCTATCAGTCAACACAACACTTAAATGTTTACATTTGAAATTAGTTGACTCCTCTTCTCCAGACTGAAGAAGAAAGCTTTTGATCCACATCAGCCCAATGTGATTGATTGGAACAGCCGTAGACAGCAAATAATAGGAATTTGTACAGGCAAGCTAGCTAAAAACACTTACCTTAGCAAGTAGTCAGATTAAACTCTTTCCACTGCAAAAAACACGTCCTCAAATCTCCGGTCTGAAACATCTTGGCTACTACGACTCCTAACACAACAACGTGAATCTCCAGGAAATACACCCCACCAAAGGTGAGCCCTCCTTGACTGGACAGGATGGATGTAGCCCTGCACTGGCTAAACAACCAAAACTGGATCTTAATTGTGGACAGCTGCAGACTACAAAGAAGTGATGAAGATTGTGGCTGGATTTGTGGTGGATAAAAGGTCGCTCCATGAGTGACTCTCTTTCTGAAATACTGGTCACAGGGAACAGAAAACCCCAGGTAAAAAAGAAGCCATCTTGCCTCAGCTACACTTGTATGATGTTATATGCAAAGAAGCCATTTTCTCCCAAGATATTAAATGATTGTGAGTGTATTTATTAGTTTTCAGCAAAACAAAGTACATCTGAACAACAAACACATGCCCAGTGTTAACATCCTGCGACATACTTTGTTTTCTCATGAAGCATGTTTCTCTGTCAGAGCTGAACATTGAGACTGTGGAGATGTTTAGTATCTGGGGAACTCCTCATCATGTTCTTTGTCAATCATGGTGCCAAACATTTTGTCAGGACTCAATATTAGATCCTTAGAGTAGCTGGTGGGTATTATAATAAGTAAGTAGACACATGAACACACACAAACACAGAAGAGCTGAGCTGGACGAAGCTCAACACTTTCCAAACAAGGTAAATGACAACAACTAATATCTCCACTGGGACATGTGTACTTTGTGTGTGTACATATGTAGATTTGTGCAAATTTGTGTGACAGTTTATAAATCATAAATTATGCATAGTTTTCCTGCAGACCTTAACTGTTCCTTATCCTAATGACCATGACCGCAGAGCGTTTCATTAGCGCTCAGTTAGTTGACCATCTCTCGCTGTTTGTTTTGCTCACTCCATCACCCAGGGCCATTTAGCTTTCATCAGTGTGCTCGCTCTCATCCCCTGGTTTTAATCAGACCACTGTGACCTGGAGGAACAATCTCTCTTACCTCTCATATGAGACGAGTGGAGCAGTAGGAATTAAGTTGAATCGATAAATCAGGGCAATATTGTTCCTTTAAAAAATAACTGCCTATAAGTCACTATAATATTTCTATTGGCTGTCACTAACCAATATTTTACTCAGCTTTTTAAGCTACATGCAAGACAGCTTTTGTAACCATAATATTGTGTTCTTTAATTTTATGGCTAACCATTTATGGTTATTTTTTTGTACTGCACACAAACAGCCAGTCTAGGCACTGAGCCCAGGTGTGGCAGCATCCCCTGCATCCCCTGATGCTCCGCCATTGGCACACGCTCAGTTTTCCTGAGTAATTAAAGATTACTGCCAAATTACAGGTGCACTGTTTTCAGTTTCATTTCCAAATAAAGTGGTAAATGATACGGTTGAACTGCTGTTTTGTTCATAGGCTGTTTGACTCCTGAATGATTAAGGTCCTGTCCTGTGTCAGAGTTTGTTTAAGGGATGTTAAAACATCCCAAGGTCTCAGTAATTACTGTTGTGAGTACATTGAAACAATTTCCTGACTTATGTATTGTTTATTATCTTGAGGATTGGATGGTTGAGTATATGGAGGATGTGGTTTTTAACTGTCAGCGCCTTACAGGAATAGCACTCCTTATTTTGTTGTGTTTTTTTAATGATACAATGAGCAGGTTTACATGGACAGTTTAATTCCCTTTTCATTCGGAATGAAAGTTCATTCCTATTAAAAGTGATCTTGTAAACACCTATTTCAGAATGAAAATGGCCAATGCGATTGAAAATTCAATCCGATGTAAGGGGCTGGAATATTCCGTTTCTAATTCCGAATGAAAGAATTTCTTGCACTTGTATACACTCATTCCTCTTAAGTTCATTCCAGTCTTTCTGCGCATGTTGGTTTCCTTGCCCTTCTGGCGCGCTGACGTATATAGCGTGCATAGCAACGGGCTGAGATAGAGCAGCTGGTTTCCATTCGCCAAAGCACGGTCTTCTATCTCCCTTCTTCGACTTTCTATCTTCCTTCTCCTCCTCAACAGATGAAGCATGGATGGAACAAGGTTGTTGTCGTACTGCTGCTTCAAGAATATAAGCAAAACAAGCCCCAAAAAGGCACTAAGAATGGCGTTGTCAAGCATCTTGTTAGCCGGAACGAGGACTACAGTGTTTTCTTCCGGTAAACGTAAACACGTAACATCTGCCCCGCCCCCTATCCAATCAGAAACCTTCCCTGCCTCAAACCTTGCGGGGACCCGAATAAAGGCGATTAAAAGGCGATTAAACTGATCTCCCGTGTAAGCCCTCATTCGGAATGAATATTTCCCATGTAAACTACCTGGGAAGACTTTAATTCTGAATGATTTCATTCAGATTTATTTCATTCCGAATGAGAAGCTATCATGTAACCGCACCCAATGACAATGATGGCTTCTCATTCTGAAAAGATAAGAGCCAAGCTGCAATAAACTGAAATATTTTAATTGTTAAACTGATTCATGCTTTAGTTTCTTTGAGCGCAATATTTTTGATGAAATGAACTCCATCTCAGATTTACAGTATTAGCTTTTTTAAAAGGTAAAATTTCAAATACTACTAACTCTAAATGATGTAACCTACATTTCAGGTCCATAATTTTACTTCTTCTTGCTGTAGTTAAATTTAGGCAAAGCGTCAGTCTTGAAAGTGGTGCTTAAATACTACTTTTATGCATGCATTTGTAAATGTTTGTGGTCTTTACCACCGATGAGCTGGATTAATTGTGTTGCTTGTTTAGCCCACCCACACTTTAGCCGTGCTGTGAATTGGGTGGCTGCAAATCCCACAAACCGGCGCTCTAATAGAGTGATGGATAGTTCCCAGCTGTCAACGTGACATTTGTAATGGTCCCATCCTTTGTAACAATGAGGGAGGGGAGGAATAAATGGAGGGTGAGAAATGGAGAAAGAGAAATGTTGTCTTTGGTTCCCTGTGTCTCCATTTCCACATAGGCTGTAAGGAGCAAGGCAAGGGCACAGCAGACATGATTCACACTGAAGACTCAACAATGAATGCAAATTGCTCTCAACAGTTGTGTGCTTCCTGTGTAAATCTTTTTTTCCCCTTTTTTTCCTTGTCTTTTTTAGACACAACTACATTCCATTCACATTCTCAAACACAAGTCAGTGTCCAGCAACAGGCTTATTTACTGGGTTTATAATTAGACTGAGTAACAGCTGAGTTTATTTTTCTTTATTCTTTATAAGTTGGTAACATGTCATGGTGGTTAAAGCTACGTAAGCAATTTTCTCCAATGGTGGAACAGACTTTAAAGGCATGCATTATTTTAATATTCACAGAAGAGGCTGCAATAAAACTCATGACTGGGTAGTGCCTTACTGGAAGGTTAAAATAAAAGCATAAAGAGACTGAACCTCACCACAAAAACCAGTCACTGATAATTTCTTTAAATGCTTCTGTGCTACTCACCAAACTATACCCTCCCATATTCCCCAAAACAGACACATAAAAAAGGCAAAAATTTGTGCTGCTTACAAAAATACCACTTTACCAGTTAAAGCCTATGCCATGTGCTGTTTTATAAATATGGCCCCAAAAGCCAGTGTACAACGCCAACTGTTGACCAACTCTGGCTTTGTTGTGGTGATGGCTCTTACTTTGACTGCTATAACATTTTTAATTTGTTTAAGGGGATGAAACGGAAATGAAATTGCCGGTTACAGTTACCAGTGCTAGTTTGTTTGCTTTGTCTCTACTGTCAGTCAAACACTCCAACACACCCACCTTGAGGCTTGAAAGAAAAGGAACATTTCCTGTATATCCCCAGAGTAGCCATATTAGCAGTGATATGGATGGCAGTGTTGGTCTGTCAGTCACTTGGCCAGTGAGTCCCTTACTTTTGTTCAGTCTCAAACATCTCAACCACTTTCAGATGGATTGCAGTTAAATTTGTTCTACTAACTTTGGTGATCCCCTAAAGTTTTATCTGACGCCATCATCAGTTCAAAATCCCCATATCCTGAGCGGTATTTCAACACCTATTAGACAGATTGGCTCAAAGATGTGGTGCACACATTCTTGATCCCTAGACAATGCCTCCTACTGACTTTCCCCTCTAGCGAAGGATTCTTCAAAGTCTGACACTGTCAAGTCCAGCCAAGTAAATTTTATTTCTGTAGCCAAATATTACAAATCACAGATTTGCATCCAGGGGCTTTACAGTTTGGACAACATACAACACTCTCTGTCCTTAGACAATTTGGATTAAAAAACAATGAGAGAAACCATAGTAAGAGCATCCACCACCACACACATACACACTCCCAGAGTGTAGGATTTGTTTCGACACTGGGGGGTAATACTATGACAGGATGGGGTTTGGGGGTTCTCCGCCAGAAAGTTTTGAGCATGAAACACCTGATTCTTGCATTCTGTTTGACTTTTTATGCACTAAGTTGTGCTTTTTCGGCATCAATGTATGGTCTAAATGTCCTCTGTTACTGAAATGTTTTTATCAGGGGAGACAAATACACATGGTGTCAATATTGAGGGGGATGTGTCACTCCCAAAATCTAGATGTATGCACACCTTTTCATTGTCGATGGGACATTCTGAGCCTCAGAAATATCAAGAAAAATATTTAAAGTGCAACAAAGCCATATAGTTTAGACCTCTGATCCTTTTATCCTTTTACTTATCTTATTTAGTGTTTAGTTCTAGTTTATGTATTTGTGTAGGTAAAAGTATTAGATTAAATTTAATTAAATTGGTAGATAATCATGCTGCAACTCTTAGAAATACAAGCCCCATAATGCTTTGTGGGATGTAAACAGGAAGTGCAATGTTGTGGATTCAATGAGTTATGGTGTAGGCAACAAGTTGAGCCCAGTTTTATTTTTAGCCTATATTTGTTTGCATTTTGGCTTTTGCTGTTGCTATTAGCAGTTACTGTTTACAATATACCCATACATTTATAGACAACTATCACTGGATTACTTTGATGCTGATGACCGTTTCAAAATTTGATGTTCTGGAATTACCCAAGGAGTGACTTTTCCTATCATTTTTAAGCAGATCTATGAACCTTTATCTTTGATGGATTTTGGAGATGGTACTATCATCAGAAAGGGTAAGTCACGCTGAATCTAAAAATGTGTGTAACATTATCTTGTATGTGTCTCCAGATCAGACCAATTTATGACTCTGAGAATATTTTTTGACACAAATAGCATGTTTTGTCTCTCCTTCACCACCAAATACCTACAAAACTAATGACATTCATCACCAGCCTATGCTGAATGCTAGCGGGTCTTTGTCGACGCTTGTTCTCTGAAGTTGGTTTAGTGTGTCTGGGCCTTTACTTGTAGGTCAGTTCGTTAAAGATTGCTGAATTCAGGTGTATTGTGCCAACCTGCAGAACTTAAAACTTTGGCAATACTTACTTTAACTGTTGGGTTAAGAAGCAGGAGAGAGGCCAAGAAAAAAAAAAAGACAGTCCCTCACAACTATAGAAACTGACAAATAGCGTCTCTTAATCAAAATTGACCCCTGGGTGCCCCTGGGGTTCATGAATGTCCACAACACATTCAAGACCCTTCCCATATAGAGTGCCACACTGATTATTATTCTGTAGACCGACACAAAAGTCAGTGTCATCCTTCCCTCGCCATAAGCTGATGGGATTTCTCCATTGGATCATTGCAGAAAATAAACTCTGTGGCAAATAAACATTTATACATTTATGATACTACAAACTGCTTAACTCATACCACAACTAGGCTGTAAAGCTGCATTCGGCGTAATGACGTTCTGTAATCTCATTTAGCCACTTGTTAGCAACCACCTTTTTTATGACACACAAAATCTTCAAAATTCAGTGGTAAGGTATTTATCGATGTATTTTATGTCGTAGAACAAAACGTGAAAGTCTCTTAAGCTTGTCTTAACCACAAACCTTATTTCAGGCATCAAACCAAAAATCCAGGCAAAAACCCTACTGAATGCTAACTCAGCCCCGGGTTTTAAGACTCATTCTTTGGGCACTCTATGAAGCCCATGCAATTCCCAATGGGGAACTGACATTTACGTGACATTTCTGATAGATAGATAGATAGATAGATAGATAGATAGATCATCTGAGACAGAATTTGATTTAAAGACAACAGGGTTGCCGTATAGGGGTATAGCATCCGGGAAGGAGCTGAAAGAAAAGGTTGCATGTCAAAGCAGTCTCTATAAATACACCCCTCTCCTTTCACATGGTCCTCAAGTGCGGCTTGACGTGAGAGAATATTAATTTTTTGCTGCTGACTGGAGCAGGAAAGGGTGGAAAACAACTACTTTGTCCTTGCGGAGAAGTGCGTTTCTGCTTGCATTGGCCAAAACCCTCTGAAAGAGAAAGAGAGAGTGTGTGTGCGTGTGCGTGTGAGATAGCTGAATGAAGGGCGAGACAGCGAGGGAGGAGAGGGAAGACTGAACTGGTAATTGATGACTGTTGATTTGAGCTGCTCTTATAAACACAGTGAGAAATAGCAGAATAGAGAAGTGAGGGTGTAGCCAGACAGAGTTTCCATCCAGCAGTCAAGTGAGCTTTGAGTAGATATTTGAAATGTTAAAGATGATTACTTGCAAATGTTTGTATCACATAAGTCAAAATGTCCTGAAAAAAGAGGTAAATCAAAATAAAATAATAATCTTTGCTATCCAGCCATATACAGTTAGAATATCGAAAACAAAATGCATCCAGCTATTCACATAAATTACCTCAGATAGGTGGGGAAACAGGTGTAACTTTTTGGCCCTCTTATGTTTCATAATTAGAATCTAAACACTAATATTGAAATGGAACGTAGTAAAGCACACCTGCACATCTCGTCTGCTTAAACGCTCGCACATTTACGCCTCACAATCTGTCTCATTATCACTGCTGCTAACCATATAATCACAACAGTTTAGAGTTGTTGAACATGATCCAACATGCTGTATATGTATGTGTGTGACTATGTGCGTACGACAGAACAAGAAGGCCATGGCTTAGGCTTTTTATCAGCGTGTTTGTGTGGATCTAGGATACCATGTCCAGGCACAAAGCAAATAGGATTTTCTAGCATCTTTCTCTCACTGTCTTTTGTGTGTGTGTGCAGAGAGAGAGTTTACTCTATATTGTGAGGCTTAGTTTCCCACTGTGGTCATCCAGATTGCCAGTCACCACAGCCTTGTGTACGACATGCTAGATAAATCCTGTTTGCACGCACATGTGCACACGCACGCACCCATGCACACACACAAACACACACATGCAGGGGCGCCTTGCGAGCCAGGAGATGTGGGCTAGCGGGTTCAGCTTAACCACAGTGAACTCTGGTTCGTCCAAAACAAACGAGGAAGGCCGTGCAAGGATGAGGCTTTTAACAGGCTTGATCAGACTTACATATTCCACTGGTGTAATATCAAGTAATATCTTTTACCCTTCCTCTTTTATTATCAAAGGTTTAGCATCTTTTTTCCCCCTCTCTGAGCTGCAATATAATATCAGTCTTGCGCTGGTGACGACCTCTCACATGAGCACTGGGCAGACTCAGCAGAAGACACTAAGCTTCTTTTTTCAAGCAGAACATCCAACAATCAATTTACTCTCCTACGTGGGTGCAAGTTCACACACTGTGTTGAGAATCAGTGTTTCTCAGCTCCCGTGGCTTATTTAAAAAGTTGGATTGATTTATTTTGGAGTCGAGAGCTCCTCATATCAAAAAAGGCAATTAGCAGGCTCTTCTGTTGTTGCAGCAAACAAAGATCCTCGTCATTTTAATTTAATGAGCCAAGTCTGGCTCAGAATGAGTATCTCTGCTGGAATTTAATAACGGTTTCCACTCTGTCTCGCTCTGTAGAAAAAGCTCGGGATCCAGACTGGTGTTGTCACAGTGTTAGGTAGCATCCAGGGATATTATAGGAAAACAGGCCCAGACAGACTCATTAGGAGATGTCCACACTGGCTGAGATATTAGATTCATGACAATGCTAATACACAGGCAGCCCGGCTAAGATTTCACTTGAATAATGGATGGTCTGTATTGAAGAGAGCAGATCACTGAGAGTAATTTTTTTCGCGGAGCTCTGTGACATTGAAGTGTTTTGACTGATGCAGTTGTTCCAGTAAAGAGCGAGGAGCTAACCATGCTCCCTCCAACAACAAAGAATAGACAGAGAAGCATGACGCCCATAATGCAGAACAGACGGCTTTATTCTCACCAAACTCAGGCACACGCACACACACACACACACATACACAGATACACACGGATGGCCAAAGGATATAGGTATCTTTATTTTTTCACTCAACAGACACTTGGTTTCCAAAAAAACATATCAAAAACACTTTCCTCGTTCAATATGTCTTCATTTAAATAGAACTAACATCATTCACGTCTCATGGAAACGCATTCAAACAAACACATGTTGGGACTAAGTGAGTGGATTACTAACGGACTTTTCTTTGTGCTTATGGCCTGTCTGCAAAATAAAAAGCAGCCAGTTAGCATTCAAACTGAGAGCTATAGCATTGTGGCACTAATGGAGCATTAGATTGGGGTTAAGCGCTTGAATGGGGAGTGGTCCACTCGCTCTGCCCCGGGGCTACCCATACAGGGCCACCGCTTATAGCATTAGCATAATTGCTGGACACCGGAGCACAGCAGAAGGTACTGAGCAATCCCCCATTCCAGCTCACCTAATTCACTCTGATTGAGCTGGGAGGACTGGTGCTGAACTCAATGAATGGCCCTGGGATGGGGAAAGAGGATGGATGGTTCTCCTGGTAAAGCGGTTAGAGGAGATACAGAACTGCACAGATGAAGAACAGAAGCACTGGTCAGACTATACTGCAGTGAATGATAGGGCTAGATATTGTTTAAAAAATTATGATACCGATACTAATACCAGAACCATTAAAGTGATAACGTACTTATAGAGTACTTTATTTGATACCTTTTTGTTCTAGTAAGTTGATACCCTTCATTTGATTGGAAACTTTGCGTTGCGTTAATTGCCACGAGATGCCACCAATGCCATCAAATAAGCCATGCTCAATTTCATCACGCCACAGACTGTGTGGCTTGTAGCTGCTGCAGTGGTGGGCCAATCACATATCACATAAGTCAAAGAATGTTCGCGGTGATTGGCTGTGAGCAAAGCCATACAAATAGTATCTTATTTTAGACCTGGTACAAAAAGGACTGATTGCACGTATTGTTTGAATGGAAAAGATTCAATACTACCCCTAGCCCTAACCCTACCCCAACTAGCCCCAGTGAATGATCCAACACATTCCCATTACCAACTCGTCATATACCTGAATCTTGATAAGTGGCCTGTCATGTCAAAATGTGACGGACTAGATATCCCTTCTGTATCACTTTTTGGCATTCAGGATTGGCGTGTCAATTCACGCTTGTTACATACATTGTCTCTTTAAAATGAATTCTGTTTTCCCCAGGGAATATTAAGCATAGTGTTAGTTCAGGCAGACATGGTGTCAAGTTCAACTCACATCCCAGCTACATTAGCTCATCTAAAACAGCCAAATCAACTGATGGAGCAGCTGATTGATGGAGGGGAGTCAACTGTCAACTAGGAGTCTATGCAACCAGTTGGCAAATCTCTTTCAGGGCGCCCTATTGAAACTGCGCTGGCCTGCCTACTGTTGTTGCTTCCTCTGCAAGCCACTTTGCAACCCACCTCCACCCCAGCTCCTCATCTTCATGCTGTGTCTCGCTTATCAATGTCATTTCTATTTGTCATTGATGCTGGCTCTGTTCCGGCACATGGAAGGGCAGGGAGGTTTACTCTCTCTGGCATAGGCTTACCTTATTTGCATGTGGAAGGGCAGAGAGGTGTGCTATCTTTGCCTTAAGGCTTTCCACATAAGCGCATGGAAGGGCAGAGAGGTGTGCTCTCTCTACCTTAGGCTTTCTGCGTAGGCCTGAGGAAAGACAGAGGGGCCCCAGAACAGAGCCATACCCCCAAATATAATACTGCAAATGGAAATTAAGTTTTCTTTGACTAAAGTGTTCCTGACTGAAGTATAGTTTCTGCTTGTTAAGTGCACAGTGTTTTTCAAAATAAACTTGGAATGTAGGTAAAAATTGTGTTATATTTGTTAAGTGTAGACAACAAAATAACACAATTAGATTTAAAAAAAACGCCACATGACATACTTCACTGGTAGCATGCTACACACACTAGCACACTAAATCATTGTTACAGTAACTCAACTGTCTTTTGGTTTCACTTGGGACATGAACAGTGGGTTCCCAAGTGAAAGTCCAGAGTTTGTTTGACCTGTCCACCTCCTCTTTCCACGCACACTTAGCAGACTTTCTTCTTCTTTTTATTACAGTAGCTGCTCAGAATGTCAAGAAATGCCTGGGGCATCTCATACTGCTATTAAAGTGTGCCTTTGTGTGTCTGTGTCTGATGCTGACGGGCCACTGACCAAGCGTAGGCATTTGACGAGTTGGGAGTGACATCAGGTTGAATGATCACTTCTATTATTAGGGTTGGAGTAAAACAAATGAAAAAAGAAAATGAATAGGGCAACTGTAGAGGGAACGACCACATGTCCTCAACTCATAATTACCCTAATAAAGACGCTTTACAACAAATCTGACCCTCCCAGTATCACAATGCTTGACACACACAGAGACAGAGAGAGAGAGGGAGAGGGAGATCTCCATTTACGTATGTGGCTGAGCACAATAGTTGTAAGCAGTCTTTCTCTGTGTCTCCCTCCCTCCCTCCACCCCACTCCTCCCCTCCTGGGATGGGTCCTATTTTGAATTTAATGAAAGAGGAGAAAACACTACATTGCATTGGACTCAAATGGGACCCTAGAGAGTCCCAAACCAATTTCGTTGGACAATGGCAAAAACAAAACCGGAGATGTGTACAGTACTGATGAATTGTAGGCAGATCGAGGAATGAAAGGAAAGAGAAAGGGAAGTTTCATTCAGGAGAATTTGGCAATTGGTTGGCACTGAACCATAGTTTTAACACTTTATAAAGGGAAAACACTGTTGACATTTTTTGGTCAGCACTGTAAGCATGCACAAGATAGATGTAAATTATGGAGACAAGGTGTTCAAATTTGATATGGTGGATTTTCCTGCTCCCTTTTTGTAAGTACTTACTGTAATAAAAATGATTCACAACTTCTCTGAGTTTGCTCCAAGGCTCTTATGATCATGAGCTCTTCTCCTGCTTTGATGATGAATAAATGGGAGGTTAGCTGTGAAGTGGGATTGGTTTAACACCATGCCATGAAGTCCCATTTCTGCAGAGCGCCAGCCTTGATGGGTCCTAGACTTAGGGCCAGTGCCCTCTACACAGCTCCTGTGAGGGTTCCCTGAACCCAGACAAGCGTTTCTCCTCCCACCTAGCGCTATTGCTCCACTCCTCTCGCCTTGGATTCCTATTCAGCCTGTTTACCATGCCACCAGGCCTATTCAAACCCCAGTCGGCAGGTCTTCCAGAGCCTTACAGAGCCACTGAACTCTCCCTAACCTACTAATCAGACCTCTCCTCCCTTTCAGCCCTTAAACATAAAGCCCCATCTTGACCACCATTTTGTAGGTCAGCCACTGTGGGCTTTGTGCAGGCCTTAGCACCACCAGAGAAAGATCCTCCTCCTATTGATGCATCTTGAGCAGCTCCCCGAGCCACCCAGACACCTCCCCCTGCAGATGGAGGCATTCAAAGACATCCAGTTTATTAAGCTGTCACTGCGCATCTAAATCTGTTCCCTATTGCAATGGTACAGGCCTTTCCAGAGCGAGAGAGAGAAGGCCTTTGTGTGCCACCAAGGTATTCAAAGAGCTATAAAAAAAAATCACACACACTAAAACTAATGCACACACACCGGTAAAATGAGATGCAAATCCGACGATTCACTTGGCAGCAAGAGTGTGCTTTTCTTTGTGTGTGTATATGTGTGCATCTTGTGTCTATGCATGTGGCACCCGTTGTTGTGTGTGTGTGTGTGTGTGTGTAGGTGTGTGTGTGTGTGTGTGTGTGTGTGTGTGTGTGTGTGCACCTAATTCCTGTAGCATGGTCTCAATCTGTGCTGGCATAGCAGTGCCTGTACAGTTGAGCAGCCGTAACACAGTTGTTGGTACAGGGGCATTGTGTGACTGTGGCAGGGAGAGAAATTACTTAAGGAGCCGGGACAATGTCTTCAGTTAAACCAGGCTACAGTGAGGGGAGACATGCACACAGATGCTCATGATCTAGGAGATGAGCAATACAGGGTAAGAGAGGGGAAGAGAGAGAGAGAGACTGAGAGAGAAAGAGAGAGAGGCAAAGAAAGGGTGAGGGGTGAACTGGATCCTTGTTAAGACTTCCAGCTTCTTTCTCTTCTTTAGACAATCAACACTCACAGATTGGATTTGCATGGCTAATGGGAGTTTAGGGCTGTTGTTGTGCAAGGGGGCTTCACATGGGACTGACCCCTGGATTCCAGAACTTTAAAATTAGCACCAGCATAACAAGTACAGTACAGTAGCCCCAGTGAAGAACAGTATTTTAATCCCTACTTGAGCAAATATATGAACGTTAAAGGGAAATTTTGGTTCATTTCAACCTGTCTCCTATTGTCCTAAATTTGTTTCAAGTGACTAGTGACATAAAAATAATAGTTAGCATGTTAGCCGTTAGCCTAGATGCAGCCGGGGCGCATAGTAGCGTCAGACCTGTTAAATCGTAAGTGAACAGGCATACTTCAAGTGCAAAGTTAGTCCACTAAACAAGCTTTTTATCCACAAAGACCGCCTCATATCGTTAGGATAAATGTCAGAGAACATATAGAAAACAACATGTAAACGTGTTGTCTTACCTTACCGGTGTGCTGCCATGTTTGTTTACCATCTAGCTCTGCTTTCCAAAGCGTGGCCGAAATCTCGCGAGGACAAGCAGCAATAGCTGGAAGGCAGTACCGGACAGTAGCCTGAAAAGTTCATTTATTTTATGGAAGATTTATAGAATAATGGCTGACTTTTTGCCAGACTTCGACTTTGTGGATAGAATAATGGCTGACTTTTTGCCAGACTTCGACTTTGTGGAGGAAGAATTCGATTTTACAGAGTTTGATGGCCGCCCTGATTTATTTGAGCCAGAATACACTGACGAAGAGCTTCGTGAAACTGAAGAACGGAGGAGGAGAGAGAGAGNACATAAAAATAATAGTTAGCATGTTAGCCGTTAGCCTAGATGCAGCCGGGGCGCATAGTAGCGTCAGACCTGTTAAATCGTAAGTGAACGGGCATACTTCAAGTGCAAAGTTAGACCGAAATTTCCCTTTAATGGCAGAGGAGGCTCTTGTCCTCAAAATTTCATCCACTATGTGCTGCGTTGATCCCGTTGAATCCCTTGTGCATGTGCATTTGAATCCACTAATTTCAATACAAGTATATGGCATACAAGAATAAGGGCCAGCCATAAATAGTATCAAAAACTGGGTTTGATATGATCCTAAATCTTAAGAAATATGACCTTATTGTTGCAATTTATGGGTGACAAGAATGACATTTGCAGTCCAATCAACAAATATTCCTCAAAAAAACATGGTCCCACTCAACAACCACTGGGTGAAAACATTTTTTCTATTGAGAAATGTTTAAAAAGTGTATTAAATCATGTACTTATGGATCATAATGATTGGCTCATTATATGTAATTTATTGTTTTTTTTTTTTTATGCTGAACAAGTCAATTTTCTGTAAGAGTACAGAAGAAATTGGTTGCATTCTCATACAGGTGGTTTCCTTGTGCGAGTGTGTGTGTGTGTGTCGGTAAGTGTATATTTGGCTAAGGAGTGGAAATTAAAGGCTCAAATAGTAAATGCTGGCATTAGGAGGGGAAATGACCACTGAGCCGTTCAATAACGCCCTCCGTTGTTAATGACCACTGCCCGGGCTCAGACAGGGACGCAGTCTGACACACATACACACATGCACCTGAGGAAAAAGAAACAGGAAGAGGAAATGAGCAAGTGATCCACTCCACCTTCTACTGTACATTCCCACAAAGATGTAAAGACTTTTCCAAACTTCTCTGTGGGCTGGATTTAGGTGTGTGTAAAGCTCGAGCAGGTTGTTTTGGACCCAAGACAATCTTTTTCAACCCCAAGGTTCCTTCTTTTTTTGTGCACATGGGGAAGCCCCTGCCTTGGTGAGCTATATGAAAAAACATATCAGTCTTGTGTGTTTTAATATCATTAATGGAAGGGTTTGTGTAAGTGTTGAAATACGACCCAATTAACAAGTGCTGCAGTTTTGTTATTATTTCTCCCTGAATTAATCTTATGGAAATAGGAGCTGTAAGGTAGATATTTCCCATGGCGTGGCTCTGTGAAATGGGTTACACATGTATACTCAGCCCACCGCTGCCCTTTCACATTAGCGATCCCTTTCTCCATTAGCTCCCACTCCTTTCTCATGTGGCTCCACGCTCGGTGCGCAGAGAGTTGGTCACGCGCTAAACAAACAGTATTGCCTTTCTTCCTTGAATTTGTCGATTTGGTCTGGTAATAATTTTAGGTGAGAGGACTGGGGAAACAGTGAGCCTGTATGAGCGTTACAGATGGTATTATCACATGAAAATAGGTATAATTGCACTGTGCTTATAGTGCTGGTTAAGTAAACCTACAGTAGGGATCAGGTTGCGCTGCGTTGCCCTCCCTTGTGCATCACTGAGTGGTAAGATGCTGTTTTAACTGAGATACAGGAGACTGTATAAATGTCTCATAATTGCCTGGAAAGGAATTTGTTATACTTCTGTTAGTGGCTCACCATACTGACAACGATTTGCTGTAGGAATTCATTAAAGTGGTGGATGAGGATGAGAAATTACTTGTTTTGGAATAAAGCTAATAGATTAGGTACAAAACTGCAATGAAGAAAAATGAATACAACAAGAAAGAAACTGTAAAATCTTACCTAGAAAACAGGCATTTACAATTACTGCTAGTAATATGCAACTTTAAGAATACACATGAGAGAAACCAGCAGTTCTTCTCACTAGGCGTCTACAGTAAGTGCACAGTATTCAAAGAAACAATATCTGTAATGGCCAATTGTGTGGCCTTTTGAAAGATCTATTGCTGCTATGAATCACAACACGATGGGTAATGTATTAGAAGTGCAAAAGAAATAGGCAAACAGCCCTGAGCTGCAAATACCAGACACATTAAAGCCTGGAGCACTTCCAGGGAAATCTTTCAATTACACAGAGTGAATACCACTCTGTTTCGAGGGC
Organism: Epinephelus moara; assembly: GCF_006386435.1. Classification (NCBI taxonomy): domain Eukaryota; kingdom Metazoa; phylum Chordata; class Actinopteri; order Perciformes; family Serranidae; genus Epinephelus; species Epinephelus moara. The sequence continues at coordinate 26,317,209 of NC_065512.1, forward strand.
GAGATGGATAACTTAGAGAATGGGCTGTCAAAGAAGTAAACTACACTATAGATTTAATTAAAATAACACATCTTGGAGCTTATACTTGCTTGAACAAGGCTGCGTTGGAACAGACAGGTGGATGGCAAATCAATGCTTTGACCAGATGGAAGAGCTGGTTTGTATAAAAGCAGTGAAAGACAAAGTGAGATGGAGGGACGAGGAGAGAAAGGCAGATTTATTGAAAATGGTCAAAGAGTCCGAGTCAGGGTTTTACTCAAAGGAGCTGTATCCAAAATCATTGCACCACACCCAGAAGGCGATTTGTTAATCCTGAGCACGGGGCACGGACCTCCTTACCTAATGTCTAACTTGCATTATGATTCAGTGCTATTTCACTGCAGTTGTACCTTCTATGATTTCATGTGACATATAAAATGATTCATTGATTTTAAATATTTTTTCCCATGCCCTCAGTTTGGATTTGAGTGGGTATGGTTGTTCAAAAGATGCTCTGTGCTTTGTCTCGTAGCAGTGCTTCACAAAGCTGCTTTAAATAATCGCCACAGCCTCAAAACAAATGATAAAATGCTTTTGGTTTTGAACCAAATGTGGGAAGACTAAACACGAAAGAGTCTGTCCATTCTTGATTAAAGGCTCTGTTTTTACCATCAACTATTCTCTCCTCAGAATATGCCATGTGAAAGTTCTTTTACTTACCCACTTGCCTGGGTCCAGACATTTAAATCTGCTCCCTCCACTCAACTCAATCAATAAGTTTGGGTTGACTGATTCAGCTGGCATCATGAAATTAAACAGCAATTTCTTGGTTAAAATGATAAACAATCAGCGCCACGGTTGGGACTAATGCTGTTGTCAAGCTGTTGTCATGTGTTGTTAAGTGATGTGCCAAAGCCAATGAGAAGTAATAACTACAATGGTGTGAAAGATTGACTGATTACTTCGCTCCGCTCTTAAAATTTGGCAAAACAGGTATGTTGGCATTGCTACACATCAGTGTGGACGTTAGGTTCAGGCACATTGGTGGGTCTTTGATTGCTTGGAGAAAATCAAATCCCCCTCCCACTGAAATCAGTTAAAGTGGATGCAATGTTGGACTGAAGATGGAAACAGAATGAAACAAGTTCACAATTCTGTCTGTTATCAGGCAGCTGAGTCACAATTCGTCTCTACCCTGTGTGACTCTCGTTTGCTTGTGGGTTGTAATGCTCATTGGAATGTACAGATTTGATTGGCTGAGTAGAATCACATTAGATGGTTTAATGCATACAATGGAGAGGAATGGCATTTTAAAAAGGGTGATATATTCTGGTCATTTTACCATTAATGGGGATGGCAACCTACTCATTCCTTTGCAAATCGCCTACTGAAAACACCCAAATGTTAAAATCCAATATATTTCTGTGACATGATAATGACTGGCAATAATGACACATTTGATTTGCCTGATAAAATTTAAGGGATAATTATCTAAACTGTAGATAGAACATTGGTTTAGAACAGGGGAGGAAATCTTAGTCTATGGTCCAAACTGAAATATCTTAACAACTACTGGACCAATTGCTGAAAGTTTTTACAGACACTCATGGTCCTCAGAAGATTAACCATGCTGACTTTGGTGATTTCTTGGTTCTTCCTGTGGTGCCACAGTAAGGTTGAAATTTTTCGTTTAGAATATTTTTATACAAGTATTGGACCATTTCATATGAATTTCTGGAAATAGTGTCACCCTCAGGAGGAATCATTTTGGTGATCAGTTTTTTAATCAGTTCAAACTTTGGTTTATGGCCAAATACCTTCAGGACTAATAACATTTCAATTAGCCTCAGCCTTGGCCTACTTTTAGCTAATTAGCAAATGTTAACACGCAAACTTAAGTTGGTTAACATGGTGAACATTGCTTGCTAAACATCCATATGCTAGCATTGAGCATTGTGAGCATTTAACATGCTGATGTTAGCATTTAGCTAAAAGCATTGCTGTGCCTTCTGCCAGTACAGCCTCACAGAGGTGCTAACATGACTGTAGACTCTGAGTCTAGTTAATCAGTATTATGTCAGCACCACCATTTTTTCCCATTCTTCTCTCTCCACATCTTCAACACTTGAATACTTCACCCACTGTCCAGGGACGAGCAGCTCATTCACTCCCCTTTAAAGGCTTAGTTTGGATATCACCTAAGCGTGTGTGTGTGTGTCAACTCAAGGAGTAGGTGTTGTACTTTTAATTCAATGAAATGCAATGAGGGCAGAGAGTCTGAGGGACAAAGTGTGACGAAGTGTCTGTGTAGGTGTGTGAGAGGTAGCGCTCTGTGAGTTCTCATAGATTTGCTTTGATCTCTACAAGGCTGGCGTGCCTCTTAAACAAGATTGCCAAATGTCAAGTTTATTAAATAACCATATCTCTCAGTATCTTGGAAGATCACTTGTACTAAGATTGTCTGCTTTGGCCTTTCAGTCAGTCTGATGGTGTCCCTGCCAGGTCCTACAGCATCCACTCCATGAAAGACCAGTCTGTCAGTGCACTCAGAAGCACTTTCTGCCAGACATGTGGTTCTTATTTTGCAGCCAGAGGAGCAGATTAACATAAAAGAGGGTGTGTAACAGTTCTTGCATTCAAAACCCTGCCTGGGGCAAGAGGAGGAGAGGCCGCTTTCGGATTACCTCATTTAGGATCCTTTAAAATGCTGTTTACCTTGCAAAGTGTGCATCTCAATGAGTTATTGCAGTGGCAGAAAGCATAACAGGGTCAGCGGCATTAACAAACAATCTTCTTGGGTAGATAGCTTTACTCGGCTCAAGGAGACATGCTGATACACACATATAGGGCTGAGAGTCAATGGTAACTCAAAGTATGACACCATGATAATACTTTGTCCATGGCCTTACAGGCAATTCCAAAACACATATTTAACTGGTGAGACAGACAAAACCCTTAAAGACATGTTTTGCAACAGTATGAGGAAAAGCAGTCATATATTGTAGTAGTGGTAGTTGTCAAAACAATCCAACCCAAGGTCTATTTAGTGGCACTTCTGGGACTTTTGATTGCATCAGTTGATCTTAATCAGAAGAGTTTGCCTAGCTGTAGCAAGCACTCTTGTATTTTGTTTAATGGGGAAGATGGGGGTTATATACCAGCAAGTGTCAAGTAAAACACTGCACTCAGCTACTCGTGTGGTAGTTTGTCAAGAGCTGGGAAAGCTGGTTCAAGCCATGAGTGTCAGCTGTCCCATTAGTTTAGCCTAGAAAGTTTGGGACCCAGCAATAAGTTTTGACGTAGACTTTGTTTTTACATCGACCTTATTGATACACCATCTCCCCACCATAATGAGAGATACTGCTGATCACTGCCACTTGACCAAACAGATTGTAGTAGGCAGGATTGATAATGTTGACATAATCTTCCTACATACAGGACCTAGTTTTCTCGCCAAAGTCATGAAAACTAGAGACCTAAAAATGTGCAAAAAAGACTGGCTTTAAAAGGAAGTGAAACTGTCGTTCCAAGAAAAACTACATCAGTCATTTAAGAAATTCCCCAAAACAATAAGAAAAGCAAGCAAGTCCAGTTACCTATGATATTAGCACTTGCGATTACCGTGACCTGGATGACTGAGAATCTTTAAACAATGTAGTGATAAAACCCTCTTGTAGGTGTTGGTATAATGACACAAAATCCAGACGGAGGAGGTTAGGGTGGATGAAAGGGACAACAAGAAACTGCTGTTCATGTCTCGTCTTCTACCAACATTTAATGTAGGTTTCTTTTAGCCACGACTAACATGAATCTCTACACGTAAGTGGTTATACAGCCTGAACTCATTCCCAGGTTGTGAAATACTGACACTATGTCACACCCTTCATCGTATGATGTTGACTCCAAAGGCACCCTTTAACATCTTTATGAGTCACAATGGGCTTTCAACTTACTCCAATGCAAACAGATCTGTGGCAATACTTAATGTTAAGAGCAACTAATGTAGAATAAAGAGTGAGAAACCAGACTTTTACCCAAGAGACTGCAGTTTGTTTCCCATGTGAAACCAAAATCAATATTGTTTTTATGTAATGTTACATAATTTACATACAGTCATCACTTACATGGCATATTTATGCCAAGTTTATTTTAACCCAAAACATTATCTTTTTTCTTAACCTTACCAAGTAGGTTTCTCGCCTAAACTTAACCCTAATTGTTTCACAACATTAACCTCATGTTACAATGTGTTTCAGCAGTGTGTCATATGCTATCAGATGCCAAGGGAAGTGACAAAGTGTTGGTACTGATGCTCTGGGAATGAGAGCAGGTTGAGTTGTAACAGTAACCATGATGATGAATGGCCACTAACCTTAACATAACACTTATTTTTACATTTAACCAAACTGTTTTTGTGCCTAAACCTGACCAAATCTTAACCACAGCACTGGTACAACATAAAGCTGATTTAATTTTCCCACAGTGATCTGTAGTAATTTTGGAGGGCACAGACAAAGAATGTCATCCTGTTGATAAGGACGTCAGATCAGAATATGCCAATTAATTGTGATTATCAGCTAATTCTAATCTACTTCTTGTCATTTCTGTCTTCAAATTCCACTGCCAAATTAAAGTAAAACCAAGCACTCACTGTACTGGGACAGAAATGAAATCCTGAAGCCCAGGTGAGACCAATTTTCCTGCTATTTCCCTCTGTTTGCCCTGCTGACCTCCGCAAGAAGCTACCGGCAAGCTAGGTTCATGTTCATGTCCATACATATCTAATGCATGTCTGTGTAAATGATTTAAAACAAAGCAGACATGGCTTACACAATGTTGGCCGAGAAACAGCAGATCTTTGACCAACACTGGTTTTTGAACGTTAATATTAATAGAACAAGGATGGAGGGGTCTTTTTTTCCTCAAATGCCTGTGTGTAATCAGATCAAAATGAAGGTAGAGGACTTTCTATACCCCACTTTTTTTCATTCATTCAATATTTATATATTGTAGAATCAATTATGTAAAGCCACAAGTTGGTGGCAGTAAATGACTGGTGTCTGGTTTGTAATAAAAGGCTGGCACAACCCGGTAATTAGGCAAACTAGTATTGATGAAACAACCGTTCAGATGGTAAAACGCAATCCTCCTTTTTCATCACCACATCCATTAAAAGGTCCCCCCCTTCCTGCCACAGACCTATAGCCATAACCTCATGAAGGCTCAAGGGGGAAAAGGCCAGATAAGAAGGAGCCCTTTGTCTGGGAAAAATTAATATGATTTTGTGCAGTTTGATTAAATCATAATGCGGCAGGTAATGAATCTTCACCTTCGCTATTTCATTACTCAGTGCAGTCATGTTATCAAGCCCTAAATATAGCCTCATTATATATTCCATTTCTACCAGCTGGATTCAGAAAAAGAAATGGTCCTTTTCTGAACGCCAGGTGTATATTTCACTATGCTGTTCATACAAGGGACGGGCCCCCTCTCCTTTCCTTTTCTTCTCCCTCTCACCCCATCTCCTTTAGTTATAGCCACCACTTACATTTACCAACTCCAAATGAAGGAGGCCTTTGCAACTGGAATTGGAAATAGATGGGAGAACCAGGTTGAAGCACTTGGATGAAAGGTTCAATTATTCTGATGATTGGTCTCAGGAAATGTTTCACAATGGCACTCATTTAGTCCCAGTAGTGCTCTGTGGAGACTTACTTGTCGCAAGCTTGAAAGTAATTTGTTATTCTCTGAACACAATATCTCTAAAATCAGCAACGCTATGATCTTTTTATGAATTTCCCTTAATTTGATAAGATTTGGTTTGCTTATTTGAATCTTTAATCTCTCTCCAGTTGACCCTTGTTAGCTCAACCAGACGTATCCAACTAAACATGGTAAATCTGTAATTAGCATGGGGCATAATGAACTTGACCCTTGAGGTGGGGCAGATGATGTACTAATCAGAGTCAATGAGCTAATCTATCTCGACAGAGGAGTCAAAGGTCACAGATGAAGCCACGATAAGAGATAGGCCTAATGAATAACAATAGGTGGATTAACTGGGAGCCAATCCCTGACAGGGAGGAGATTTGGCCAGTAATGTCCCCCTGATTTTCATGGTGAGAATGGAAGTCATTGTGTCCTGCAGACTGGAGAGAGGTCTTATTTTTGGAGTTTAAGTCATAAAATATTCTCAAAGCTAAAAGTGTCCACTTATATCCTACCTTTTGGAGCTTTTGATTTTTGGGGTATTTTATGCGTTGCTGTGAGAGGAGCACTGTAATGTGTGTGTGTGTGTGTGTGTGAGACTATCATGATAATAACATGCATAAAGCTCAGGCTTTTACGAATTGACTGCAGCATTTTATTTTCTGTGGTTATGTCCATAAGTTAGCAAAATTTTGCCGGAGAAAATAAACAGAAAGTAAAATGCTGTGGCCACTTTGAGAAAGCCTGCAACCAAATTGATTTATGTTCTTAATAGGGAAGCTGACAATTTTTAAAAAAGCTTTGTGTTTAAACACTCTGTGTTTTGGATTTTGTGCAGATGGACAGTGCTTGGCTTCCCTCTGTGTTGCCTGGAGCTCCGCGCTCATTTGCGTCATTCCATGGTCTCTTGCCAGAAGGAGGCTAACGTAAATGCTAATGTTAATGTTACCTTCTGTCAGGTCCACTTTGTGGACTGGATGCTTTCTATTGAGATGCATTAGTATTGACGTTGTGTTATTGTGGTTTTACAATGTACAGAGTTTTCTTTTTGTTTCATGTTGAGATCCCAAACTTTGAGCTCTCTCTGTCGTTTTCCCTGGACTCTCTCTTCTCTTTGCTACTAGCCATTTTCTCTCTCTTCTATCATTTTGTGACCCATCAAATCACTTTTTTCAATTGTAAGCATGAATGTATGATTTTAAGGCCCAATCCCAATACCCCCCCTTGTCCACTACCCCTTAGCCCTTGGCCCTACCCCAAGCCCTGGCCCACTACCCCTTGGCCCTCGAAATGAAGCAACAAGGGGTAGGGGTTGAAATCTTTCCCTAGGAATTGGGACACCATTCACTACGTCACCGCGTTGGTTACATTCACATAACTATTTTAAACATGAAGCTGTGAGCCATCTACATTTCCAACATCTGCAATGGAGTCTCCAGTTGAGTTCATCCTACCAATCGCTTTTGCATTATTCATCATGCTTTGTCTGATGAACGACAGGGGACAGGGGACTTCTGCTAGCTAGATAGCTAGCTAAACAGCTAACATTACAAGGCAGCATAGTTATACTAGCTGGCGTGTTATCGTTATGTGAAAAATCCGACAATTTTGCGGGACAGAAGACAGACGCCAGATAGTGCGAGCTAGCTAGCTAGCTAACAAACAACCTGACGACGGTAATGTTAGCTATGTATGAACTTTTTTCCCCATCTCTTGCTCGGTGGTAGCCATGGCGACGTCTACCCCTCGCTGGCAAGTCAGCATCTGAAATCCCTCGCTCCAAAGGGCTACTTTCATACCCACTATCCCTCGTTATGCCCTCTACCCCTACACGCAAAAGGGAATTGGGACACCCCAGGGGTAGGGCTAAGATGTCTTCTTCATGTCACCTGTCCCCAACGTAAGCACTTTTTATCACAGTTAAAATCATCCTTGCAAAACATGTTGCTGGTATGTAGTCAAATGGCTTAAAAGGAGCTTTGATGCATCAATGATTTTTGATAATCAAAGAGTTTTTCAAGAAATTGTTTCAGCTAAATCTTACATTTAAGGAACAGTTATTTTGCAAATACAACAAATATACTGCAGATGTCACAGAGTCAGTCATATACCAATTGATATCTACAGCTGGGACACTAACTGCACACCTGACTGATGGTAAACTACATAGTAAATACTGTATGAGCTTATGTGAGCATCTGTGCGTGGCCATGCCCATAATCACTATGTATTTACAATTTGTTAAATGCAATGATGCAAATTTGATAGATGTGTAAATGAGAGTTATGCAACACTGTGCCTGTCATAATGATGTAAACTAATTAATGATTTAAAAGTACCTGAAATGCAAATTTACTCCTTATTACTGAAAAGAGTGAACCATTAAACATGTGTTATGTTGGCAATAGAGAATAACTGAATGAGGGAGTTAGGTGGTGTCGTCCACTAACAGAGCAGCATTCAGTTTTGACGATGCAACGCCTAAATTGGTTACCCAGGTAACAGCTGGGGTGTTAACCATCAGGATGACTGTGTGTGTATTGTTGATGAGCATACAGCTGAGTTAAAAATATAGTTATGTGATGTATATGTGCAAGGAAGTGATGCAGTCTAATAATGTTCAGCTGTTTGAGGTGACTCAGTGCTGTAGGATGCAGATTCTCAGCATGACAAAAATAATGTATTTGACTCCTAAGGGGGAATTGGTCCATTGCGTGTCCCTTCTTGATGCATACACAGCAAGTGACTGTATTTTACAGTCACTTAGGTTGTTTACAGCCAGGGTTAACTTGTTTGTTTATGTCACAGTGTTGTGTATTTGCGTGTGTGTGGCTCTGTCCTGACTAGAGATCCTCCCTGGGGGTCTCCCCTGCCAACCTTAACAAAGGTCACTGTGGGGGAGGTTGCACACATAGCTTTGACCCCCCGGGGTCACAGGAGGCCTGTATGATGGAGATAGCTAGAGAAAGTGAGATAATAGAATAACAATATATATGATGTGCGTGTGTGCCTGTGCGCCTGGCCTGCACATGCATGAATCCCCCCATTCAGCGTGTTTGCACACTCAGAGCATGTGTGCAAGTGTTTTGTGCATGCATGCGTGTGCTGGGGTGTTTGCACTGTCTGTTGGCCTGCGTGTGCATCATGGATAATGGTCAGTCCAGCATTAAAAGCTCAGCAGTTTGCCGGCGGCTAGCTGCATGTGCAGCAGATAACTGTGTTTGCATCTCTGTCTCCACACATATGAAAGGGAAATCCTTGTGTCCACAGCCTGAATATTACTTTCTATTTACCGCATGGATTATATACTACAGATAATTGGAGATAACAGGGTTGCTTAGAAGGCCTGTCAGTGTTGCTTCCACCTGGCCTTTATTCCATTATCCATCCCATTTCAAATGTCAACATTTGCTTTTTGTCTTAGACAGGAAGACCCCGTGAAAGACTTAGCATATTTGAAAATGACCAACAGAATTGTAAACAGAATATTTTAAATATTAAGTTTTTTATTTTAGGTGTAGTGCTTGTGTTTAAGTCTGGAAATCTCATGTTAATGTGTTCAGCAAAAGGAAACATTTTTACTCATTTATATATTATGCTTTTCGGGTTTCTCTTTGGTTTGACCTACTGCAGATACCTGATACGATACTTAATTTATGAGCTGTATAGTGAGATAAATGTATCTGTCATGTCTATAGTGGAAGATAGTTAAGACAGATACAATGGAACAAAAAGAAGGCTTTTTAAAAAAAAAAAAAAATTTAGTTTCAATTTTCCAATTAAGTTTACAGTGCCTTTTGGTACTGTAAACACATAGTATCCTTAATTATTTTCTCAGGCTCATAGGTCCCTAACATTGCTCTCTATGTGTCCATGTACAGAAAGCATATATTTTTAAAATTTTATTTCATTTTTATTATTTTATTAATATTTTTTCTTGGACACTTAAGGAACAAAAAATGCATTTAGTTTAAAAAAAAGTCCCATCATTCGTTATATTAAAAAAAAAGCCATGGAAAGGCAAGCTCACTTCTCATGAATTATATTTCCATTTCCCCCATTGGATTGCATTAAATCCACCTCATTCTCTTTGCAGGGGGATTTTCTTAAGATCCTGACCCTGTATGTATAGATTCTCTAAAGATCTACAGTACACATTAAAGCTATTCACACCTAAAGTGTATAATCATGTTTATTTGTTTATATTTTTTATTCCATGTGCACATGTTTTCCCTCTTCAGATGCCGGTGAGCTCAGGAAGATGTTTACCGCAATCGCTGCAGAAGTAGGCCAAATTCTAAGGATCTAATTGTCTCAGAATTCCTCAGGTTGCTTATGAAACACAGAGGAAAGACCGGGCCTGGAGCTCAATCCTCCCAGGTCTGCACGGCTCACGGTGGGCCTCATGACCTAAAACTTCTTTTGTCTTTACTGCACTGTAGTCGGACAGAGGGGAAGCCTGCGGTCATGATGTTGCACAGCGGTACGTCTCCAGTGTTCAAGCGTTTTTGACAAATTATGCACACTTGTAATAATAACTGTGTTAACCCACAACACAAAGTGCCAAACACAGCAATACCATTACACAGTGGAAAGCTTAAAAATGCTCTCCCTACCCAGTGGCTAATTGAGCAGCGCAATTAGAAAGTTACCCCTTAAACTATGAGTGCATCATAAAATACTCAACCATTAGAGCGCCATTAGTTCTAAAATGAGCTAGCAGATAACACAACTCACATCTCAAGACATTATGAAAAAATCAGGGAGAAGTAGTCAGCACACAACATTATGCTGAAGACTAGAACTTGGTTTAAACCTAGGAAAAACTACCACCATTCAGTGTCGCGCCATCAAAAGGGGGAAACAGGGAGTGATGTCAGCAAAGTGCTGCAACAATTTGGTGACAATTTCTTGGTGCTTGACTGGCGACCTGTGCAGGGTGTTTCCTTGGCTTTCACATGATACATAGGCCACTGGGATGGGCTTCAGCCTTTGTGACTCATACGCCACATTTATTCTACTCACCCATCTTTGGTATTCTATTAAAAACTTGTGGACAGTAATTGGTGCTTTTTTTAAGCCAGCTGAGCTGATATTAGAAGGTGGAGTTAAAACACTGTAGACCACTGATTGATCAGAGAGAACTGTCAACGGGGCATCCTGTACGAACTTGCCATTTAAAAAATAGCCAAGCTATCGTCAATACTGACATTCACGTGACCCAGATCTTTAATGTAATGGCAGACCACAAAACTACAGCGAAGATTATGATGATGCTGTTGCACTTGTTCCTGATTTTTGTCAAATTATCGGATATCTAAGCTTCAAGTCCCACATTAGCAAGGTGACGAAAACATCACGTCTCCACCTCAGAAATATTGCTACAGTTTGACCATTTCTAAATGAAAAAGATGCTGAGAAGTTGATTCATGCCTTTATTTCAAGCCAACTCGGCTACTGTAATGCCCTTTTACTGGCCTCCAAACACCACTGAGAGCTCATTCAAAACTCTGCAGCTCGGCTACTAACCAGAACCAAGAGGAAAGAGCACATCAGGCCAGTCTAAGCTGCTCTGCACTGGCTTCCTGTTACATTTGGAATTGATTTTAAGCTCCTCCTCCTTGTATACAAAGCCCTAAATGGGCTGGGACAAAGCTACATTGCTAACTCCCGTTAACTATTTGCCTCCAAGAACACTGCGCTCATCTGCTGCTGGTTTATTGGAGGTTCCCAGCAACAGCTGGAAGAAGATCGGGGATGCAGCTTTTGTCAATTACGCCCAAAAGCTGTGGAACACACTACCTATAGATATCAGGGAAGCTAGCTTGCTAAATGTTTTTAAAAGAAAGCTAAAAATGTATCTGTTCACTTTAGCCTTTAACTAGCTCTGACTTCCTGATACAGGTCTGAAACTTTTTCTTTTTACGCTCTTTCTTTAACTCTTTTAACCCTTTAAAACCTGAGTGAATTGGCTTGATTTTTAAAAAAAATATATATTGTGAGTTATTTATACTTTAATAACTAAGAAATTACCCAAACACAAGCCAGAAAAGGTAAAGTAAAAAACAAAACAAAAACAAACAAACAAGTAAATTACCTAAAAAATAGCAAAAAAAAAAAAAAAAATGAAAATAATGGAAAAACACAAACACAAAATTATCTGAAAATAAGCAACAAAGAAAAGTAAAACAAAAATTAGAAAATTACCAGAAAACGTGCTAAACGTGAAAAAATGTGCTATAAATTAAACTAAGTAATATCTATATTTACTTGCTGTCACATAATTTTAAATATAGAATTAGAACTTGACATTTTCCTGTGGTTTTTTTTTTTGGATAATTTTCTGATAACACTATATTTTCTGTGGAAACCAAACCAGTTTGTTGGGATATTTTAAAGGCCTGTGAACGGCATCTGAACACTGCACAAGAAATCCGGGTTTGAAAGGGTTAAAATCTTACTTGATCTTATGATTTACAGTTTTACAATTGTATGATTTTATGAATCAGTTCTATTTTATGTTTATTCTATTTTCATGTGAAGCACTCACTGTTTATACTGCCCTCACTGTAAAGCACTTTGTGCTGCATGTCTTGTATGAAAGGTGCCATATAAATAAAGATTTCTTCTTCTTCTTCATCTTGTTATTATTATCATCATCTTCCATATATCCGCCTCCACAGTTTGTGCAACTTTCCAGCTTTGCAGTTTCATGAGAAATTCTTCAAAAGCGAGCAGTTTCCATCATTTGAACCTAAAGACAAGAGCACACACATAATGAGTTCATGCTGTAGATCTGTATTATCAGCTAATGCTCTGGGTACGTGTCGAACAATAAATCAATCCTTCGTCTCTTCCACACCTCTGTCTCAAAGTGTGACTGTATTGTGTCATACATCAAGTTTAATCTTCAGCCAGAGTCCTGCATTTTTTTTCTGTCTGGAAAATGGATGAAGAATGGCTTCTGGGGACAACAGGACACTGGCAGTTTTGCATTACTTAGTCATGCCCAAACAGTGCTTTTTCACTCCAGCTGTTCTGACTTAACATTTAGTTTTGCTAGTTTTGAGCGAGAGGAACATTCTTCACAAGATGTTTTTTGTCTGCTAAACACTGACCAGCATTTTTCTGTTTTGCTTCCCACTTGCCTCTCAAACACAGACACACACACGGGCACAAACGCTGGACTAATGTTGGTGTAATTGCAGCGCAGGAGACCTGAATCGTCTCTAAGACTTTTTTCCTTTTTTCTTCACAAAACTTAATCGTGTGGACAGGCAGAGTGAACTAATTATCTGCACGCTGTTTTCCCAGCCAAAGCTGGTAATTTAGCAGCAATTGACCTCCTGCAGTTTGCCAGCAAATGAAAACATGTAGGCCAGTCTGCTAACGAGGGGCCTGAAGACCCCAGGGTTCGTCTGGGCCCTGTTCTGCACAGTGGACACCGAACCCCTCACTTCAGCTCCAATTTACCTCTTGACCATCTCCAGGGGAGACATCATCGTCCTCACACTGTGTAATGACTTAAGCTAGCAGCAGCAGAGGAGAAGTCTGTTGGGAGAACAACTCAATACTGTGATTGTCTGGAAAACAGGATGTACTCCTTTCCAAGGTGGTTCACTGATGGTATGTGGCCTCAATGACTCCAGCTGGACTGTGCCTTTAAAACCTATGGGTATAGCTCCACCATTCATTATATTTCATGTAACATTTTTTCTGGTTTTGGATTTTAAGTTATACAAATACGGATTTTTTAAAAATAATTTTAACTGTCTTTGAGAATTTTACTCTTGGCAGGCTGAGGAAACCTCTGACGGCATTTATAACATCATGGGTCACAACCGCTCATGTGAAACCCCGACAGATGATTTTTTTCTTCTGTAGTTCAGCAAGTAATTATGACATTCTTCAGTCCAGTATTTTGAAAAGTTGACCTCTGACCTTCTATCTGACAGCAGGAAAACAGTCAGAGTGCTCACTAAAGGATTTCATGTTCTCTAACTGGTCATTTATATTGCACATAAAGTGGTATGTACGTTTGAAATGGGTCATTATGATTCTTGTATATCACAAATTATGACAAAATAATGAAGGCATGAAGCTGAAACACCCTTAGCATTTCTAGTGAGACTTTTCTTTTTGCAGAAAACCTCCCCATGCTTGCTTTGTAGCTTTGCTGGCTGGAGACACACACACACACACACACACACACACACACACACACACACACACACACACACACACACACACACAAAGAAACAAAAAAATAAAAAAGGGGTATGCCTCATGTGACCACATCACCACACACCACACCCTCACTTGTTAATCAGCATGCCCAATATTTTTCCAGAACAGTGACTGTTTGCCCACATGACATTTAAATGTTTCTGGGAGACTCCAGATCCTAGTGGGTGTCATTTCTGGCATTCCTTCTCTCGTAATAACTTCACAAATAATATCGTAAAAAGCAAAGCATTTATAATCCCGTGCCGTAATCATTTCATTAACAAGGTTTCCTCATGGTGGAGTTCTGGATTTGGTTTTGTGCCTGTCAAACTAGCATCATGCTAGTTGTGTTTATTGTGCAAGAGCTTGGGTTTGTAGTTCTTGTTTTTTGGGACCTGTGTCAAAATGGCTACAGCAATGCAGCCCTTGCATTTTATTAAGACAGTGGTATTGTTAGTTGAAACATGGCTAAAGACAGTTACCAGGTAAGTCAAATTTTACATTTGTACCACGTTGTTTCCATGTTATCGTCACATTGTCGCCTCGTTGTTGCCTCGTTGTTGCCACATTGTTGCCTCGTTGTTGCCTCGTTGTTGCCACGTTGTTGCCACGTTTTCACATTGTTGTCGCCTTGTTGCCATGTTGTCTCTTTTTAATGACAAAATGCCAACATATGTGGAGTAGAACACGAGCACAACACACTTCTGTTGTAATTTCTTTATACCTTCACTCACATAGTTGACCGAAGTTGTGACCATGATTTAAAGTCTTAAATGAAGACAGCTGCAGTTTCATTTTACAGTACTAACTTGTATAAAATCCAGAATACAAAAGTCCTACACTAGATCATAATGCTGCAGAGATGTACATATGATTCTCATTCTGCCTAGCGACACCTGAAGGAATCACTCAGCCGACATTTGTGTGACCTGATCTCATTTTAACCTGCTGACAGTGAGCTGTCGTCTCCTTAAATCTTGTTTTCATGTGTTCTCTTCAAGATGCTTTGCTGTTTTACAAAAGAAAACAAGACATCTTTTTTTGACAATATCTGTTGTTAATCCCCAGAATGATTTATGTTTTTGGATCTGTGTATTATGCATGTGTGTGTGTGGGTGTGTTTGTGAGGGAGAGACACACACAAAGAACGGCAGTTAATTTCCCATGTGCGGTTGCTTAAGAAAACATTGCTGCTTTATGAAGAGTGAGTAACTGCGACACCATGATGTGTTGATGTCTTTGTGTGTGTGTGTGTGTTGCGAGGGGGTGAGTAAGTTCACCGCGGAGATATGGTTAATGGTACAGTTACTGTGACTTTATTTTATTACCGTACAGTTTGTGATGCCAGTAACTGGCTGAGACATCTGTCGTCAACATGTTTGGAGCACACTAACAATGAGAGAGGCCTAATGAATAACCTTCAGATTGGAGAAAGTTATTCATACTGCTACAGTTAACTGTTCCTGCTTAAGACAACTGTCTCACCAACGCCCCAAGCTCGACAGGATACAGCAAACCACAGCGTAACTGGGATTACCAGAAGACAGTATACACCCAGACTGTAATTCAGCCAGCACTTAATTACTATATTGCGCTAATTACTTCCAAACCATTAATAGATTCCCACCCTGTTTTATTTCAGACTTCCTAAACCTCTAAGCTTCAGGACCAGTTTACAGTATACTCTCTCAGAAGTGCTGTTCGGACAGTCGTAAAGTGGTTTAAAACTCTTTTCCGATCATCTGACGGGTTTGTGTTGCCCCATTTATTTCCCTTTTTTATAAAACTTTAAATAGACAGCCATATCTGCTTTTTCAACTAAAATATCCAAAGCTCCTCCCAACCAGTAGATGGAAAACATAAGTCAAGCAAAGAAAAAAGAGAGAGAGAAAAATGAAGAAGTAAAGTGTGTTGTTTCTCTGTGCCAGGCATGTTTTGTCTTGACTTAACACATAAAATCATTTCAGCGTTATTTTAATCAATCCACCTGCAAGTAATTTTGAAGTCACCTATAAAAGTGATGGCTGCCAGGCATGTTTTCGAACTGAGAAATGCTGCTACAGTAATTGACCTTTGCCATATCCTCTTTCCTCAAGTGTTATTTTGTCAATCCCTTTACAATTATAACTCAACTTTTCTGGGAAGCCTGCTTTGCTCTAACAAAAGGTTTTTTTCATTCTCTCTTGCATTTTTTTTGTGCATGTGTGTGTCTGTTATTAGAAAGCTTTTGTGTTAAACAACACTTGAAGCACTGAGTGAAAGTGTCATCCTACTGACAATACTGACATATTTTCAATGCAGCTATTCGTGTAAATATTGTGGAATGTCCCACTCAATCACAAGATTCAGATTCAGATGACTTTGCCTGCCTTGCACACATACTGTACCACAACATACAGTAACATGTAGACACAAATAAATGAGTAATAGAATAAGAAACAGAAATAAAAAAAAATTGCAAAGGAATTCAGTGGAATAAAGGAATCAATAAAAGTTAATAGAAATATTATCATAAAAGAGATTACAAAAAACAATAAAAACAAAACTTAACAGAGAATTTAAAAGATGACTAGCAGAGGGAATAAAAGATTTTGAATACTGGTTAGTTTTAAAAACAGGTAAAGTGTAACGACGCCCTGACGGCAACAGAGGAAATTGACCTGCAAGAACATGTTCAGGAGAAGCTAAAATAGTTGTGGCTTTCTGGAGGATTTGCTGATTGCAAAACCAGTCAAGTCCCAGTTTGTCTGTGTGGAAGAATGGACCAAAATCCCATCTGAACACTGTGAGAGACTGATTTCTTCATACAGGAAGCATCTTAAACGCTGGCATTGCAAACAAAGGCTTCTTCTCCAGTTATTAAGTACATTTCATTTGGTGTGTTCAGTACTTTTTTTGTGTTATTCCACTTTATTGCAGGTAACCTTTTGTCTATGGATTGTAATGTTATGATTTATTTAAGCAATATCACACGAGAGGGAGTGATGTTGTACTGTGATATCGTCACGGCTGTGATTCGGTCGTAGGGACGAGGCCGCAGGCTGAGTGCCGAAGACAGTCGAGTGTGATATTGCTTTTATACAACAGTTCAATAGTTAAATAAGCAAGGCTGATTACGAAATATTGAAAAATGAGGACAAAATAGATCATTTAAGCATTTTATTTGTCTTCCGCCAACAAAAATAGTTCCCTCAGGACTCCGCTGTCACCGTTGCTATGTAACGCAGACATGGTGCGCCAGGCACTTACTCTTTATACACATTTATCTGCACGTTTCCATTAATTGTGCAGCCGGTGAAATAAGTCTCTGGTGACTGCATGGTGGACTGTCGCTTCACAGGCACAGCCGACTCTGCCTTCTGATCTGACAGTATGTTGCTTTTCTCCAAGTCATTGAGCTCCGCTGATGAAACACTGACAAACCTGGATGTGTGCTCAGATGGATTCAGCTTCTCCTCTCCCTCATCTTCCTCTGATGACCATTCATAGTTCAATTCAAAACTTATTTTAGGAAATAAATCCATATTTTTGGCTGTTTGACAGTGGATGAATTAATTAGCCTACAACGCAACTGCTGACCTAACTGACACTAACCGTCAGTTTTGATTTGATTGTTGATTGCAATCAGCTGTGAGGCGGAGTGATACATACACAGTGAAATAACCGTGATGTTGTACTCCAATATCGTCACGGTTTTACTGTCTCTCGACCAATCAGATTGCAGAGCCGGAACTAACTGTTGTATAATTGTCTGTATGGTTTTATTGAGTTAATATTGATGTCTGGTGTAAAAAAAATGTTAATAGCTGCATTGGAAATATGTTTAATGAAAAAAATGTTGACATATTTTCCTTATTTCCCCCACTGTAACTGTCCAGCATATTTCAATTAGCAACTATTATTTTCTCTATAGAAAGTTCAAACAAAAACTGAAGATTACCATCATCATAAAGGTGGGAATTTTCACTGTGAAAAGTTCTGGAAGGTACCAATGGAACTGTTCTGTACCGTCCCCATTTTTGCTCCCCCCTCTGTTGGAGTACCTAGCACACAGATCTGGTACTAAAAGGTGGAGCTGTGAACACTGCAGTCTGTTGATTGGTCAACAGCTGATAGTCGCTCTGCTCAGGGCTGAGTTGTGGCTGGTTTTGAGGCTCGTGTAACCACTGTTCATACCATGAAGAGTTTAATTAGTAAACTATAACTACAAAATGAAAGGATGTTTTTCAGCAGCTGGAGTCGGAGTAAAAAATAACTTAATTCAATGGGCCGGCTGCCAGCAACTTTTAAGGTGGAGCATTTGTAATGTTACTCAATGCACAAGTTAATGACCTGAATCAATCAACAAACCCTACATTTCACTGTAACAGCTTCGACTATTACTTTAGTTTTTTATATAACATACAATTTTAGTAATGAGTGGATCGTCAAGCTTTTATATAGATTAATCGGCAACACTAAACCCCTGAGCTTGCCTGAGAAGGACTAAATGGACCAACCCTCTATTTTTAAATATCCCATGGAGAGAGACTCTCACTGCAGCCTGTTTTATTTTGTTCTGAAAATGTTGACATGCAACCCCATTCTGTGGACAATTAACAAGGTGCAAACTTCCAGCTGTGTCACCGATAATTAGCCTAAAGGGTTACTTTTGGTTCCAAAGGTACCATACCAAATGTGTTTTGTGGAAACGGGGCTTAAGACTCCATAGGTGTACCTAATAAACTGGCAGCTGAGTGTGTACTTCTGGCTAGTGACTGAAGTGCATATATATGTTACTGTTAGACTGAAATCATCTCTCAGAGCTTCTAAACAGTTGCTATCCACATTTAGCAGTTGAGACATGCTTGATGTACTTTACACTGTGAGGACAAAATGATGAGAAGCTGGATGCTTCTGCTCTATCTCCAGCCAAAACACCATGTGAATGTTTCCATTGAATGTTTTCAATGTCAGTAAAACACTGTTCATCTATTTCCCATGAAAGTCATTGTTCATCATCCGCTGCTCAAGGTAAACATTTGTACACTGAACTGAGTCTAGCAGTGAAACAGATTGTATACAGTATGGCAGGCCGCTATTGTAATCAGAGGATGTTGCCGCATCCTTGTCAACCCGCGGACATATTCCTTATGTTTGCCCAGCCTCCGTTGTATTGAGCTGCCATCCCTGATTAGTTTTGATTGGTTTCATTTGTTCCTCTGTCTGTTTAGACATCAATCATAGCCTTCTTTTAACTGCATCGCTGCTGTCTGCCAGCTGGTTGTATTTCATGTGTGTGTGTGTGTTTTGATGCGTGTGTGTGTGCTTGGCTTGTGAGTCTCGCAGGTGGTCCGCTGTAAATCTATAGGTGATCAGAGAGACAAGCAAACAGAACATAAATGGTCATGAGGTGTGAAGGTGGGAGACTGGATGTATCTTGCGGAAAGCTGTCTAACTTTTGGCTCACTGTTCTGGCACTCTGCCTGTGTGTGTTTGTAAAACTGGTTTAAGCAAACATATCAGTTTCCAATACATCAAGCATCAATACATTTGTGTATCTGTGAGATATTCCACTGTGTTTTTTTTGACAAGCCTGTTTTAATCAGATTCAACATGCATATGCTTGTTCTAGTACTTATTACACATAATAGTACCTTGAGTTTCAAACTCAGATGTTTCTCTACTGCAAAATACCAAGAATGACGTCCGTATCACCCTTGAAAAAGACCCCTATTCTTCAATATGCAAGCATGTTTGTGCACAGACATGCATGTAATTGTTTACTTCAGACTGATTGAACCTGCATTCGTGTGAGGCCGGTTGAGGATAGCAAAGTGAATCAGCATCCTCCGAATCCTTGAGCAGGCATCCTAGATGTCAGACCGCCCTGATTACTGTTACTTACAACACACGAATGAACTGTGCCGTCATGCCCTGGATGGTCCTACATATGAGCAAGGAGTGAAAAAATCCATCTCGAATACCTCTGCTACCTCTGTTTGGTATGATTGAGAGGGAGAGGGATGGAGGAGT
This sequence comes from Epinephelus moara, assembly GCF_006386435.1. Classification (NCBI taxonomy): domain Eukaryota; kingdom Metazoa; phylum Chordata; class Actinopteri; order Perciformes; family Serranidae; genus Epinephelus; species Epinephelus moara. Next base: position 26,337,138 of record NC_065512.1, read on the forward strand.
GTTAAGATGCAGCTTCTGGCACAACAAAAGAGGGCAACTTTCCATGAAAGCCTATGGGAGGAAGAGATGGGGGTGTTGGCAGAGATGGAAGAAAGGGAGGGATAGTGTGTCAGAGTGAGATGTCTGACATGCGGCTGAGTTCTCCGACCTGGCAGGGCCTGGGATGGCCTTGGCTCTGAAGTACAGACAGCAGTGAGGGAGGGATGGAAAGGCAGACAGAATAGATCATGTGTGGAAAAAAGAAGGCGGTATTGCCCTTCTTCATTTAACCAGACAGGTCAATTGAACGCATTTTTCAGTCAACGCAATTACAATGCTGTTCACCCTGGAATTGCTCATGTGGTTCTGCCCCTGGCAAACACTCCTCTATGGTTGGATAGACGGATGAAGAAGAGGAGAGGAAAGATGGGAGGATGGTGAAAGTGTAAGCTGGGTGGGTTGGCAAAGTGAGCAGAATCTAAGTGGTGCCGGAGTACCCTGGCAGACAGCGTGGCACCTCTAATCAGATTCAATCAATCCTGTGTAGAAGGCCCAAGCCAACCTCGCTGCCAAACTCCACCAGTCTCTCACCTTCTATCTTCTATTTCTCCAGTTCATTTGATCAGGATTTGTGCCACATGGTGGGCTGTACCAGTTGTTCTTTAATTTAAACTTAGCCTAGCTATGACTCAAAGGTTAAGTAAGAGGAGATTTACACATCATTAGCTTTATACAGGTTGCATCACGCAAAGTAGTTATTGCATGGAGATTGGACACATCTTCTAACTGCCAGGTATAGCCTAGTCTCTATATACAGACTCTACATTCAGTGAATGTAGAGTCTGCAGTTGTTGCCAGGTTAAACGGTCCGTGCGGTGAACTAACAAGGCGGAACATAATTGGCGTCACTGCAAACTCTGAATCCATCGCAGTGGTTCAGCATATTTACTTATAAACAGAAGTCAGAAACGGAAATTCGCTTCCTCCGCCCAAATCAAACTGGAATGCCAAAAAATCGGGGGTCTGCCCCCAGAGGCTGTATCGCCGTCTGCTGGAAGTCAGACGCCGAATACAGCCGATGGGTTCCGAGAATGGGTATAGCCTAACTGGTAGCTAACTGAACAAGCCAACTGTCGCTAACATTCGGTCTCTACCAACAGATATCTGCTTGTGTATGCAGAATCTTGAATGGTACATGATTTTGATGTGGAAAGTGTTCTAGTTTTTGTTTGTAGTCCGAGCAGTACCAATAACATTTCAGCGGGCTCATGTTGCTTGCAGGTAAACAGTCCACAGGGAAAGCAAAAGAGGCAGAACGCATTGGCCGAAATGCAATATCAGAACCCATCGGCTATCATCTCACTATGACTTAGCTTTAATTCAGCCGAAAAGTTGACTTGACCATCCTCAAGTTGTCAAGAAAGAATAAGCTTCAGACAGGTCTTGTCTTGGCCCAGATATCTGCCTGATACACCGGAAATATTGGCTGTTGGAATATTTACATTTTCTTGCAACTCTCTATGAGTTCAGGAGTTCAGGAGCTGTCATCTCATAGCATTCATGCCTTTTTTTTCATTTAATTTTCCTCAGTTAAAACAAGTGTTATTTCCTCCTGAAAAGCATGTAACTATAAATACTTTGCTAGGCTTGGTGTTTTGCCTTGGTGTATGAAGCCTATATATTTCTCAGGCATTCGCAATATAAAAATGTTAGTTGCAGACAAGCTTTGGTAAGCATGTCTCAGAAATGACAGGACCGTGAAAGAAGGTATCTGACTCACCATTTGCCTGTCTAGGTCAGAGGAAAAATAGATGAGAGGACTATCTCGTGCTAAGAAACTACGGTGGCAACTTTGTAACACAGCATCTTTTTCTGCTGTGACAGATCTGCTGAAATGAGCGAAACTGTAAGTGTCTTTATGTGTGAATGCCATCCCTGGTTAGACACTCCACTGACCTGAGATAATCACTTGAGAAAGCCAACAATAGCTGTTGTGCATTGTTTTACAGATTGTGCAAAGAATGAACACAGCTCAAGGCCGGCCTCAATCGGTGACAGCAGGACTTAAAATAAATTTGTATTTTTTCCCCCCCTAGTTATGAATCACACTGTGTCTAAAAGCGTTTCACCAGACTGGGAAACCTTAGGTTTCTCTTCTGCAAAGTATATTCTTGTCTGCTTTAACAGTGAAGCTCAGAAAAGAGTGGTCATTTGAAGGTAAGCAATGGCGTGATACTGAGTAAGTGTGTCAGTGAAATTGTGCCACCGGGCCTGTGTCACAATGCTTTAGACTGTCAAACAAGCATGCGTGTATATGTTGGTAGGATTTTACACGCAAGCCAGGTACCCCCCGGCCACATTAGCGTAGTGTGTGCTTACATATGCATAATAATTGCACAGCGTTGTGTGTGTTTCTGTGTTTGTGCTCGCCTTTCCTTTCTGTTAACCTTTTTGTTTGCAATGTTGCTCTTTGGGATTGCAGGAGGATTCATAATGTATGTTGACAATGCAAACTGTGTATGCTATAGCAATCTTCCTCTCCCATTGTGGGTTTCCTATTCCTGTTTTCTTTTAACAATAATGACAACACAATAGCATCTTTGCACGTGATGTCATACGTCGGTGCACTGTTGAGATGCAGAGCAGGCAAGTGGGGAGGGAAAAACTACCAACACTGCCAAGATGCCTGTGATTTGCACTGTTCATGGCTGTTCAAATCCATCAAGCTGGGAAAAAACAAGGCCCGCTTTAAATCCTGAAAACATTAGAACGTTAAAAAAAATCTCACTGAAAAACAACAGTTCATGTGGGTCAAAAGCCTCCATCTTCAATCTGGAGGAGGGAGTCAGCTAATGTCAAATGTTAATGTTAAATGTTGTAGTAAACATGCCGCAAGTTGGATACAATTACAGCTTCTCAGAGTTTTAAGCCATAACCTGCATTTCTAACAGTAGCCCCTTTTACACTGCCAGATTTTCCGCAAATGTTGGGCCGATTTGCTGGCAAGCTGCGAGCATTTAGACACACAGAGGCGGATTGGTGAGTTGATCCGAGGCGCCCAATTTTCCGCCGCGTAGGGTAGTCATATTGACGCAACCCTTTAAGTTTAAACAGACCGAGGCGGCCTTCTGCAACAGGAGGAGCTGTTGAAGACTTGTGGGAGGAGCTGCTGATGACGCTGCACGTACGACCCACTTACGGTGGATAAACAGGAAACAGCTGAATTAGCGTGCAGCTAGTAGCAAGAGGGAAATGCAAACCTGACAGACACTGTAAAGATGAGCAACTGGGGAGACAAGGAATTGCACGCCCTCCTTGCCCTCGCAAACGAAGAGGCGAGATTTACAAGAGAATCGGCGTCTGACTAGCCGCAGCTTCCCCCCCACGTCACTGTTTACGTCACACGCTGAGCTACACGTTTTGTTACTTGGTCACGCCCCCCATTGCCCCGAAAAAGGCGCATTCTGTATAAACAAAAGTAAGTAGGCTGCAATTTTCCGCCCTCCCCGATTTTGTTTTTATACTGCCAATGCTGAAAAAAGACTGATTGGGCTTTCCTGCAAATTTGCACAATTCCTATCTAAAAAGGGTTAGCGTTTCAGCAGACCTCTGAGAAGGGTTGAATTAGTAAGTAGAAAATAGTAGCTAAAGTAAGTTAACGTTAGCTTGTAACGTTAGCCTAACAGTGGTGCATCCATGTACAGAGTTGAAATACAAGAGACAGCTATACTCAAGCACATTCACTTCGCCAAAAACAAGACAGCAGTCGTTTTAGTCATGGAGCCAACCGCGAACAAAATAGCTCCACCGGACTCATTGGTTCGCTATGTAATGTTAGGTGGACTGGAAGACAGGGTCATTTGTAATGACAGTCGTGTCCACACTGGGCAAATCTGTCAAGTTGTGGAAGAAATCACTTTTCAACTTTTTGATGATACCTGCTGCCTGCACGTTCATCCAACAATTTTATGTAGTCACTTTCTTAATTTCCAGTTCACACAGTAGCCTATATGGATTTATCACTTCCTGCCCTCAATCCAAATTTCATGCATCATAATAGTCATGTGATTGCAAACAAATTATTGGACTAGAGAAAGTACAGTTCTAACTGCAGGTGAACAGCACTAAAGAAAACTACATCAGCTTTCAATTGAAGGTATACTATGCAAGAATTGCTGGTCACTGTTAACACATTCAAACTTGGCCCTTCATCCCTGCACTGCTTGTGCATGCACTGCAAGCTACTGTAATATTATAGAAACTTTAAATTTCTTGCTGAGTTTTTAGGATGCTAACTGATAAGCACCTAACTGTCCAACAGTAAACAGGTTGTTTATTCTCTCCTTCAGGCAGAAGTCAGGGTCTCTGTAGATAAATACACCACCACACACCTCTAGTGGGTCACAAAGGATGATTGAGAGGAATTACTTTAATATGAGTTGATATCATTTTTAAGGGAATCCTGCATAGTATACCTTTTACTATTAGCTACATTCTTATATTGATTCATTATAATTCCATTAAATTCAAAGCAAAATTTGGAGCCACACTTCTGACCTGAACTCTGTGAACTTCAGATGTACTCAATGGTAACTGCTTACCTGAACAGGCATCTAATCAACCATAGAACCGCAGAAAGCAATGCAAAAATATCCCCTAATTGGGCACAGTTGCTGTAATTTTCGTGTTTGTTTGTGCCTTGCAATTAGGAGCATTTCAGCTGCCAGTTGGACTGTATGGGGTGTTTTTTGAGGATGAGTGCACGCTTCATAATTTGAATCACAGTGTATTGCAATCATCCATATATTAGAATGGATCAAACAACCTCTCCTCCCCAGCAGTTCAGATATGCAAGGGTAATTCACTTCTGCATTCATTCGAATGAATTGGAAACTTAAAAATATCCTTCATAAGCAGCTAGCTCTCACAAGTGAGGATGGGAAAGTTGTGTGATGATTCTTTTCATGGAAACGTTTGTGTCGCCATAGGAGGCTGCTGCCAGAATTATGCTTGTTGATAAATTCCTATGATGAGATTCAGAAACAGCTGGCTGCTCAGAGTAATTTTCTGGGCTGTTGTTTTCCCCGCCGCTTTTCCGCACTCGCTCACATACGGTGCGCACACACAGAGATATAAGACAGAAGAGAGGAGCATGAGAGTCAAGGTGAAGTTCATCTCTGAAATCCCTCCATTACTGAAACGTGCGCACACACAGCTCTACAGATTCCTTTAGTGGTTTAGTCTACAGCTATCTTAGCAATTACAGCAGTTTCCCACGGGCTCCAGCAAAGGGCCTGTTAGCTAATATGCTAATGAAGACAAATGGAGGTAATCTCTCTGTTCTCAGGATGAGTCTTGGTAGCAGAGAAAGAGAGTTGGAGAGACATAGACAGAGAAAGAGAGATAGTGACAGTTGCAGACAGACAGAGGCTGATATAAGTTTACCCAAATGTCTCTACTTTTAAGACACGACCCCGCCCTCCCCATCAACCGGCACAGATAAAAGCCAGACACAAAAGCGCAGAGGCTTGCAGTGTTCAGACGGTGTGCCTGCTTGTCTGTAATAGTGTGTTAGACACCCTCTCCAGATTCCAGAACGCATTTAAAACATCTGAAACAAGGCAGGAAGAGCATCAGACACCATTCACACGAAAGACAGCCGCTGTGACGACTGATGAGGGTTTTGCCATTCAGTATTACAGTGTTGCGGGATTGGATACGGTGCAAACACACACTCATCACTGTGCTGTTTTGAGGGCCGTGTGTCATAAAGCGAAGCAACATAATGACACGGGGCCCATTACACACGGTATTTAGAGATTAGACTAACACTGTGGTTTTGTGGTGAGAGTCATGCTGATGGTAACCATGTGTGCCGGAGGATATACATAGTTAGACTGCACTGACAAATAATGGGATAATGGATGCCAGCATACCTGATCCATGATGAAGTGCCGGTTGTTTTTTTTACGGGAACAGGGTTGGTTTTGATGAGCAATGATGGAGTCATTGACTTGCTTTGACCCATATATTAAATCATAAACAATGACATAGAATACCTTGTACCTACATGGATGGATTACTGAACTGGACTACCAGGCACAGGCTCAGGGGCCCAGAGTGACAGCCCCCCTCCTGTGCTGAATGTCACTTAAAGAGACACATACCAACTAGGAAAAGACTCAAAATGACCACGAAGAGGCATAAAACAAATTCAAAGAGATACAAAAAGACCAGAGAGAGATAAAAAATGACTGCAAAGAGGTGCAAAACAGCTACAAGGAGACACAACGAGACTCAGAACAACTACGAAAAGGGTAAAAACAACTCTCAATAAATTGATCATGGCCTTAATTCAGGCAGGACACGACGTCAAGCTCAGCTCAAATCCCAGCTACATCAGATCTCAAACAGCCCAATCAACTAATGGAGCAGCTGATTGATGGAAGGGAGTCAGCTGATAGATCACATGATTCCTTTCTATGCAACTAACTCATTCAGGGAGCCATATTTAAACTGCTCTGGCCTGCCTACTGTTGCTGCTTCCTCTGCAAGCCGCTTTGAAAGTGGCCTCCACCCCAGCTCCTTCTTTTCAGTTATCATTTATGATTTACTTATCAGTGTCATTTATGTTTGTCGTTGATGTTGCTGTTCTGTTCCTGGGCGGTCTTTGCTGCTGCTCTCCCTGCCTTAGGCTTTTCACGCAGGTGCATGGAAGGGCAGAGAGGTGTGCTCTCTCTGCTTTAAAGGGATAGTGCACCCAAAAATGAAAATTCAGCCATTATCTACTCACCCATATGCCGACGGAGGCTCTGGTGAAGTTTTAGAGTCCTCACATCCCTTGCGGAGATCGGCGGGGGGAGCAGCTAGCACACCTAATGGCGGACGGCACCCCAGAGTAACGTCCAAGAACACAAAATTGAATCCAAAAAGTATCTCCATACTGCTCATCCGTAGTGATCCAAGTTTCCTGAAGCCCCGACATAAAAAGTTGTTTCAAAAAACGTCATATGAACTCTGTTTTTAGCCTCACTGTAGCCTGTAGCTCTGACTGCTTCTCTGTGCTCCTGTGCTCCGCATTCACGTGTGCGTGCCTGCGCCAGACCAGCGAAAGCGTGAGCTTTGCTCACACGTGTTTACATCACTTGACACATGCGCCGCAGGGAGAGACAACGGTAACCACAGTAGCTAAAAGATAATTTGCACTACGGTCTTTTAGCAAAGGACAGCCCAACATGTCTGAAGACTTTGAAATTGAGGAGGAACAGCATTTCTTTGTTGAGCCGTATTTGTTTGAGCCCGAGTATACGGACGGAACTCAGGCTACTGGACGAAGCAGCCGCCGCAGCTCATGAGCCTAACCCTCAGCCAGCCGCAGAATACCGGAGTCGAGCACTGGAAACCTGGTGGTGTAGTTGTTTCAAATGCAAAGCAATGCCAACGGATGAGGAAAGTCTTTGCTGCTCAGACTGGGAATTGGCGATGCCTGCACTTGAGAATCTGGACATCAGTACTGACGAGACTGCTGCTCTTCAGAGATCACCGATCACCCTGAGCACGCACACGTGTGCACACGAAGCAGTCAGAGCTACAGGCTACGGTGAGGCTAAAAACAGAGTTCATTTGACGTTTTTTGAAACAACTTTTTATGTCGTGGCTGCAGCACACTTGGATGGATGAGCAGTATGGAGATACTTTGTAGATTCAATTTTGTGTTCTTGGACGTTAGTCTGGGGCGCCATATGCCATTAGGTGTGCTGGCCGCTCCCCCCGCCGATCTCCGCAAGGGATGTGAGGACTCTATAACTTCACCAGGGCCTCCATCGGCATATGGGTGAGTAGATAATGGCTGAATTTTAATTTTTGGGTGGGGTGAGTAGATAATGGCTGAATTTTAATTTTTGGGTGCACTATCCCTTTAAGGCTTTCCACGCAGGTGCATGGAAGGGCAGAGAGGCGTGCTCTCTCTGCCTCAAGGCTTTCTATGCAGGCGTGTTGAAGGGCAGAGAGGTGTGCTCTCTCTGCCTTAGACTTTCCATGTAGGCACGTGGAAGAAGCTTTCTGCGTAGGCCTGAGGACAGGCAGAGAGGCCGCAGAACAAAGCCATACCGCCAAATATAATACTGCAAATGGAAATAAAGTTTTCTTTGACTAAAGTGTTCCTGACTAGAACTACGAAAAGAGTATAAACAGCCACAAAGACACACAAAATGACCAAAACAACTACCAAAACCCCCCACAAAATAACTACATAGAGACACAAAACAACTACAAAGAGATGCAAAACAGCTGCAAAGAGACAAAAAAATGACTCCCAACAACTACGATAAGGGGATAAACAACCACAAAGACACACAAAATCACCACAGAGATGCACAAATGGCTTAAAAACTTTAAATTCTGTGTTTTGCTCGTGTGTGGGTGATGTGAGGTGGTGGGGCCTTCTGCATGTCTGTGCCCAGGGGTCTATGGCCTCATAATCCGTCCATGATTATCTACATATAGTCAGTAGGTTAGTTATATAGTGTTTGATACGTCATGGCTTTGGGCACATTCTATCAGGTGGTATTGCAACTGTTTGTACCGCTACTGTAAGTGTGGCTAACAAAGATAAAACACATCTGGCAGACTCACTTGGGGTAATGAAAAGTTGAAACAATATCTTATTTTTAATACATGGTGGTTTTTTGTCACAGTGTGCAAGTTTGATGAGCAAGCAATTTGAGCATCGTCAGCAATGTATAATCACTAATGTGACAACCTCTTATTATGAGTCGATGCGATAATTTTTCAACTGAGCAAATATAATCATTCCCAGTCCAAGAGGCACATAATTGCTCACTTGCTCACATCAGCAACTCAGACTGTGACATTTTACTTGAGTTCTTTGACAGAGTTTGGTTTGCTTATCCATCAAACCGTCAGTTTCTATAAAGCTTTTTAATGCTCCATAAGCTCCTTGTAAATGCATATTTATTACCGCACTCAAAACAACACCCAGCATGTAAAAAGCATATGTTCAATACTTTTTTGGCTGGTGGTACTGTTAAAGATGACAATAAATCAAGCATATCTTAAATTGCAGTTGTCTGGTGATTGTAAAAAAAAATGTATCTCAGCTTCTAATGGGCGTCTTTTTTTTTAAATGCATTACACATCAAGGAAAGCATTTCTTGGCAATACTTTACAGTTCACAGCAGTTAAAATGCCTCGCGGTTGAAAGGTTTGTCTCGTGATGTTCGACTAATGAATAGCTATATTGTAAGAAACATTTCGCTATGTTTCCAGTGGGCTTGTAATCTGCATATTATGCATCATAGCACAGTTGAGGGTGTTGCCACAAACACATCCAAGTGAGGCTTCCAGGAAGGATTTAGCCAGGACACTCTGATGTTTCAACACGAGGTCTTGCTAACACAGTTGGGATTACGTTTGTAGACGTGCACCATAGCCTTGCTTTGCACCATGCTTGCCAACTGTTCATAGCTCCACAGGCGAGACTAGGAGCAGATGACAGAAACACAGACTCGCATATGGGTGGTTTACAAGGGTGGACAAAGACATTACTATTAAGATGTTTGCATTACACCATGTTCTGTTTTTGCTTTACAGTAAAACTAACCACTCTCAAAGAAACACTTGTTTGACATCTGTGGAGCACATTAATCCTCCTGTATTTCTGTATCTACAGTACATGCTTCTGTGTCAGAGCCCTATACCTTCACAAATAAATAGACCATACCCTTAATAAAAATCTTCTGTGTAGGCTGAGAGAGTGTAATTTAATGAGTAGGTGTTGAAATAATCACATTAATGTAATGTAATTAGTGTGTATGCGAGGCTGTTCAGTGTCACTCAGTGCTCCAGTTGCCTTTCTTTGCCCCCTTAACTGCTTGACTGTGTGTCGCTCAGGTAACCTTAACAACAGCCATGATTAATGAAAGAGGAACACCTCATTTAGTAACCTAGCTTTGGCAGGAAGCAGGCAACAAGTGTGTGTGTGTCTGTGTGTGTGTTTGTGCTTCCTGACTCCGCAGTGTCTTCCATTTTGTCTCGTCTTCCTCTCCCGCAGCACCGGAGGTAAACACAAAAGTCTGTCACAATACACCACTTTGTTTGTGTGGATGTGCAGCGCGAGTGAATGTTTGCGCACACTTGTCTGCGTGCGTTTTCGTGTGTTTATATGTGCGCGTTGCATATGTGTATTGTGCAGAGATACATACATACATATGTGTGTGTGTATATCTGCACATGTGTCTCTTCAGGAATAAAGTAGAACAGTCTCGACAACACAGATGCACCCAATGAGAGCGAGAGATCTGCGGAGCCATGGGCCAATTAGATGCTATTATGGAAGCTGTGTGATACTGTCACACTCTCACACACACATATGCGCAAACACACACGACTTCGGGGCCTGTACTCCATCATCTGTATAATTAAGGTGCTTTTCTCCTGAATATTTTAGTTAAATGTCTCTGCAACAACGCAGCAACAGACCTGACTGTCTTCCCAGTGATGACTGCTGCTTCGAGAGTGGAGCCATTAGAAAGCATACAGGCATGCACACACACTTTAATACAGCGACGGATATCATCTCTTGTTCTCATGTTGGGAAGTAATATTATAGACTGCTGACTTCAAAACAATTCATCCACTGAATATACTTTTAATGACTAAACTGTGAGGTTTTTAACATTGATCATATGTTGCATTACCATTTCTTTGAAATAATATCTGAGATGTCCTATTCTCCTCAAATGTTTTGTATATATATGATATTGTGAAAGTTGATTTTATGAATAAAAATGCAAAAACTGCATTTGTGTCACTCCGGAGTTGTTTTAGAAGTCAAGTGCAAAGCTGCCAAGGTCTTATTTGGCAGACATTGTTCTAAAACCTGAGTTACTGTATGTGTGTGTGTGTGTGTGTGTGTGTGTGTGCGCGCGTGCGTGAATCTAATCCGATGGCAGATGGAGGAGGAATAATATCCAAGACAATACTGGCAGAGGGAGCGGCAGAGGGAGTGAGATGGGGGTTAAGACACTGTCCTTCAAAGATTGATGAGAGCTGATTCTATGACTGATGTCTTCTTGTATTAGAACACAACTCCTTCCCAGAAAACACAATACTTGTATTCACTTCCGCTAATTATCTCAGACAGTGCTTTGCCATGACTGTTATGTTGCAATACCATGAAATGACTTTATTATTACAGTCAAATTAGTGATTTCGTATTCTGCTGCTGACATCTTTTTTCCCTCAATTAAAACAATTAATTTTTCACAGCTCAAGATGTAAGATTACTGCTGATTTCAATCAGTAGCTGAGTTAGGGGACAACATACATTAAAAAAAGGAATGCAAAGTATCTGGATTTATATTCCCCCCCCCCAAAAATGACAGGGTTCCCAAAAGGCATTGAATTAAGTCCATAAGGCCATAAGTGGTATTAAAATGTCTTCAAAAGTCTTAAAAAGTTAAAATTCTAAGATATGGCAAGATGGATTTTATTAATCTTTTTTTTCTGATGTTTACTTTGGTTTAGTTAAGTTTAGTTTATTTGATATGGAGATCACAATAGTGTTAGAATCAGGGTTGGAAATTAGCACCAGCCACCAGCCAAATGCTGGTAAAACATGTAACTGGCTTCTACATTTGCTTCACTAACTAGCCTAAAACAAAATGGTAATCTATTGAGTGGCTGGTAGGTTTTGGAATCCACCAGCCACAGTGTCAGGTGGATCAAAAAAGTTCATTTCCAGCCCTGATTAGAAGTGTACATTTATGCAAAGTAACCAGATGCACTGTATGTAGTGTATGTAGCAAAATGCTACTTTGCAACACCTGTCCACAGGAGGCATTGTAAAGTCTCAAAATAATTGGTAACATGTTTATTTTAGGGCTGTCAAGCAATTGAAAAATGAATCTAATTAATTACATGCTCTGTCATTAATTAATCTAAATTAATCACACACATCAATTTTTGTTCTGAAAGTATTTTAAAAATTTCAATTCAAATGAATTCTGGCAGATGTTTCACAGTGAAGCTGCTGGATTTTCTTCCACCAAAACTGGTCCTCAGTCCATCCCAATCGATTTTGCAAGGGAGTTAGCTAGTCAGTTTGCGCCTGAACGCCTGGTCGAGTTTGGGTTGACGAGGCTGGCTGCTAACGCTAGCATCAGAGGCTGTGCTACAGTAGCTTATTGACAGTTCCATCTGGGCATTTTTAAAATGTAAACATTTTGTTCACGGGGCCAAGCAGCGCTGTTTCGTCTGCCTCCATCAGGTGACAAAGCCACTGTGGCCTTTAATGACACATGGGGTCTAAGGGCACCACAGAACGTGATTAATCAGCGTTAATTTTTTTTAACGCATTATTGTTTCTGTGATTAATTAATCAAAATGTACATGTTATTTTGACATCCTTCGTTTATTTATTTATTTTTGTAATAAATGCTTCTATGGCAATGTCAGCACATCAGGATAGTGGAACCAACAACACATATATTTTGATTGTCTCTGCTAGCATGCTGTCACTGTACCCTGGACTACACATGGAAGTGCAAATTCAAGGAAAACTGGCTATAATATCAAGATTCTTCTGCAGTGGTGAAACTGGTACAAGGCAATGCATCCAAGGCTCGGTAGATTTTATGCTAAACCTTTTTCAAACATGCAATGGGAACTGAGGCAGAGTGAGAAACACAAAATCACAGAGAAAACTTGCTAACAAATGCCAGTTATTTTCCAGTTGTATTCACCCCTCGTCTCCACCATGAGTTAAAAAAAAGTCATGTTTTATGGTACAACAACAATTGGGCTAAATTGTCCCTAACCTTAGAAATGAATGCTGATTCATTTTTGTTGTTTTATTTTTGGTCTTAAATTTTATTCTGAGTAGCATTAAAAAGTTTTAAAAAGGTCTTAAATCTAACTTTCCTTAAGCTGCAGGAACCTTATTAAGGTAAATGGACGATGAGATCGGGTTTTAATTATTTACAGCCAACCAAATACTTGTCTCCAAGTTTTACTTTTTACAAGATCAGTTGTATCGTGTGTGTGTGTGTGGGTGGGTGTGTGTGCGTGTGTGTTAGAGACAGAGAAAGAAAGAGGGTTTCTGTCTGCTTGTTTGCATTTTTTGTGTGTCTCCTTGCGACAAAACCTCAATGCCATCAAGGAGACCAAATGTTGTTTCCTCCCTCTCTAATTACCAGCTCTTATGGTTTAGCCTTGTTTAGCTGTCCTCTAGTAAGTAAACCCTCATGTCAGACTGTTTTGTTTCAGGGCATTTCTCATTCCCATCTAGTTAAACGTCTGTTATACTGGCTCTCTATGTCTAACATAAACTGTAGATATAAGTAAGTAATGATGTAACCTATGGCCGGTTCGTGATGGCTTTTCTGGTCGGTCTCTCCCCGTAAAAAATCCTCAGGAATGTGGGAAGTTATACGTGTCCTACATTTTACTGGTTAATCAGTTTGAAGTGGTTAGTTTGCATGAGCAACTATATCCACCCTGAGCAGACAAAGAAAACAGCAACATCAACAGAAATACCAACCAAAAAAAGTCACTGTGTCCTCTGCACTGTTTAGGTTAGCATGAAAACACTGCATCAATAAATGCACGGCACCGAGATGAAGGAGGTTTATCACTTTCAGGGAGATTCATTCGGTGTATTCCAAGAAGAAAAGAAATCCGTCTATTGGATGTCTGTGTTGGGAGGTATTTCTTGTCTCAAGAAGAATAATAAAAAGCTTTGGTACACTCCCAGTTTATCAGAACATAATGAAATGCTGATTCTGAGTTGGAAAGTAGAGATACTTAGATCCGATTTTGAGGTATTGTTCTTGGGAATTTCCAATTTTGAAGATTTTTGACCTTTTCTCTTTTTCACAGGGGTGTATTACGGTTCTTTTCTTTTCTCCAGTTCATTTGTCTGCTGGCTTTAATTAAGTTTCACATTCAGATTTCACTTTCACTGTCACAATTTTAAGCTTGCCTTCTTTCATCATCTCTTCCTAGTTTACCTTTTCTTTCTTTCTTTGTTTCTCTCTTTGGACTTCCTGGCTAGTAGCTGATTTAAAGTCATAAAAACCCCTCAGTCAGATATCCCATATTCAACTGCCAGCAAAACCAAACTCCACTCCTCTTTTCCATGCTTAATTTTATTCACTGATATCTGGCAAACTTTTTCAAAGCAGTATTGTAACTAAGTATTTTACAGTGATATTAAACTTGACTACTTCTTTCAACACTGGGTTTTGTTCTGCCATGTTGTTGCTTTTCTCGGGAACCAACACAACCAACTTGCTGTCACTAACACGTGTGCAACCATAGATTTGACCAGTGTTCTAACCATGGCAAAAGCAAGTCTTCATTTCAGACCACAGATCATGGAAAACTAGTCGTTAGTGAAGGGACTACTTTTTTTCTCCAGGTTTTACAGAATGGAGCAAAATAATTTAAAAAGAAAGGGACAGCCATTTCTTTAACAATTGGCAGTAACTATATATATGTATCTTTTATTTGAAAAACAATCAAACAAATTCATAAATCTACTCCCATCATGCTTTTACACTCTCCTCCCTGTCAGCCTCGTCCCACTTCATTGTAGCAGTTTGATGGGACGTTATTATTGTGGCTGGATGTGGAAAGAAAGAGAGTTGTCGGTAGTGGGAAGGAGGCCCAGCTCTGGCTCACAGGAGCCTGCTATGGCAGCTCAGTCAGTCCTATCAGAGCCGTCTCACTGAGGGTGATGAGGAGAATTTGCCACATGAACCATGACCCAATTAATCATGGGTGTGAATACAGGAAATAGGAGGGGGCACTTGATTGCTTTGTGTAAACATCCAGACACACTCAACTAGACACATTCATCATAAGATAAGAATGCGATGCTGATAGTAACGTGTTTTCAAACGCAACGCCTGATGCTGAATAGCAAACTTTAACTGGACAACTGTGTGAAACGTGCAGAAATTGAAATCAGAGGCACTGATTCCTGAAGGGAGATATGCCGTACCATCTTGATTTAATGGTACAGATGTGGGCTGTCAGTTTGAAATAAATATTGTTTGCACCTTCAGTGTTTGTGGACAAGTGAAACACATGGTGCTCACTGACAAAAAGTATTGCTCGTCTTGTAAGAATTTTTATTATTCCTCTTGTTATATAGACATAATATACACACAAAAGCTATAATTGTGCTTTATTTAAAACAGTAACCAGGCTACTGCAGTTTCCCCCAGTTTTAGAATCCCCTGTAGGGCTGCAACGAAATGAAAGGACTAGTGAAACGGGTGAGGAGTGGTGGTGCTGGCAATGGTAAAAAAGCGTCCCTGGTATGATGTTTGGTGTTGGGGGATAGTGTTACATGCCAGCAGCCCGCTGGCTTCTCCTCCTTCTGTACGCTGTGAGCATGGAGGAATGTGCCGCCTGAGAACCACAGGGAGGAAGAGGGTACTGACAGCGAGCAGTAAACACAGGCAGCCTATCTGTTGTGTTTGTTTGTATGTTACTGTGCTAGGAGGCCAGGCCTTGGCAGCCTCAAAGCTGCGCCTAAACAACATCTGTTCTGTGAGTTTGGAGCCCTATACAGCCATGTCAGGACACATCATGACTTACAATTGCGGCCTCTAAATCAATATTTTCCTCCATCTCATACCGGATTGTTCCACTGGCAAAAGTTCAAGAATGGACAAGCGCTCATTGAGAGGAGGGAAAAAATGTTGGAGTGGATAGACGGGAGGGACCCATCGCATTTTTCCAATTCACCACAATCAGAAACAGATTTTCAACAATTAGCCTGAACTAACTTGCAAGTTTATTGACTAAAAACACAGTGACAGCGCGCTTCAGACAACCAAAGGAGAACAATTACTACTGAGTGTGTTTGACTGTCAGCGTGAAGTGTCTTTATATGCCACAATATCATCACATTCATTTACACTGTATTATCGAGAATCCTTGATCACTTTTTTCTTTGTTGATTTTTTACTGTTATGATGCAAATATTTTAATTTCAATCTGCTCTGTTGTCAGCATTTATTTTAAGGTTGAACTGCTTCTTTTGTGAGTACGCTGAGCTGCATTTTTTGTCGGAAAAATGCATGCAAAGTGGAGTATTATTCAAATTAGGAACGAATCAAGATCATAATTTGCTTGCTCTCCTTTCCAACTTTGAGTATATTTATATTCTGACAATTTTGTCATGAATATGTAGTATTTGAAAATAAATGCACTTGTTTTCTCGGAAACCTCCCTATTGAAGCTACCTCCTCATATCTGTAAACTACAAGCCCAGAACGACCAGCCTTTGAATTGATTGTAAGCTGCGGGGCCTCTCATATTAATCTTTTTCAGTGTGTAATAAGTGAATTAGTGGGATGTAGAAGATGATGTATGACGAAGGCTGGCACGTTTAAAACCTGCTGTAAATCCACATGCCACTGCCTCTTAATAATGTGGCCAGAGACCTACTGGCATCATTCTTCACCGTAGCCATTGACAACCTGAGACTAATAAATCTCCCTGAGTAAGACGGCGCTCTTAGTTTGCTGTTCAGTCATTTGTTCCAAAATATCTACATGAAATGTAAAACGCCCCAGTTTATTTTAAAAGACTTTTGAACACACTGTCAGCTACATTGTATACGGAGCAAGATAAATAATAAAATCGAAATAAATAAAGATTTTCCTGTTGAAAGTGCAGCAGCGTGTGAATGCTCCATGTGTTGCCATTTTTCAAAATGCTGTGTCATTTGCATAGGCTTAGACACATTTCCGCAAATTTGGCAATGTTTTCTACACTGTCCCAACAGTTTGTATAATCGTTCTTCTTAAAAAAAATTCATTAAGTTAATTCAGTGGCAGCATAACATTATCATTAGCTAAACTGTGACTTTTGGCACACCCCTTTTTTCATATTTGGAAAAATCCCAACCATTGAAATGTGCTCATTTAATTAGTTTTTCATCACCGAAAATATGTTGTCTTATTCAACGCAAGAGGAATTTCTTAAGACTTTTTTTTTTTTTATATCTGAGTGAGACCTCCTGCTGCAGCCCACAGTGCCATAAATTACATCCAGGAAATTATAAAGTAATTAGAGTTTCTGTAACAGCTTCTACACATCCAAGTGTAGCTGAGTTACTGGCTCGTGTGTGTGTGTGCTGCGTCCTTTAACTTTTCCCATACGTCAGATGCCTTCCCAACCTCCAGCCTCCAACCCCCACCACAACAGCTGGCGTCTCAGCGAGGGCCCTGACGTTACACTGCCACCCCAGCCTTTCAATGCGGCTCGAGTATTGTGGTGTCAGGGGCCCCTAATGGCCCTCACAGAAAAATGTACACAGTAGACCCAAATAGAAGCACATGACACGGCCCTCTAAACAATGATGGATAAAACTTTGAAAACATGGGAACAGTACATGAACATGTATGATTTCTTTTTCATATGTAGGCTGTTAGTTACATGTTAAAATTATATATAGACCAAAGATGTGAGTTGTCATAAAACAGAGGTATTTAATGATAAAAAACAAGTTAATTGTGACTGAATTTTGTGATTTTAAAAGGCACAGCCACAGTATCAATAGCAAAAAATAGCTTTCATACATACACTCTTTTTGCCTTTAAAAAACTCACTGTTGGTATAATCTGCATCACTTTCCTTTGACAAAATACAGCAAACAACTGGCTTCTATTTGTCCCAAAATAAGGTTAAAAAGCACGTCCCTCCTGGCCATGTCAAAGTCTGTAATGATTAAAAATGACAGGATGCTGCTGGCTGTTCCAACTCCTTGATGTAAAACAAGTGTTCGATATTGGTTTGCTCCGCGGTCTAAATTAAAACCAAGACGCTTCTCGTGTAACATTAAAAATCAAAGGCCACCTTTGGTTGTTTTATTTAAAACATCAGGTTCTCATTCGGTCTTGTTTAAAAAAAAAAAGAAATTCTTATTGGCTGTTAAGTACATTTCATTTACACCTACTTGTTCTAATAAAGGCGTGTGGCTCCTGGGTTGAGCTGCTGTATTGTAATGGGCCCGAATAAAGCCTAATAGAAACTCTGATGTGATAATAGGTTATAGGCGTAGATTCCAGGGTAGCTGAAGACTTTTATTTTGACAAAATTAAAGATATTCCCACCATACAATTATGCATACGACACACATTGGTGCTTAAAATCACCAGTATGCAGAAAATTAAGTGTTTAATGCTCAGATGTTTCAGCTGGAGGACCCCCGAACCCCCGTTTCATATGTCGCCCCTAAATTTGAAAGGAAATCTACACCCTTGTAATAGGTCACATATTTTCACTTGTTCTTATAAAGGCTTGTGGCTCCTGGGTTGAGCTGCTGTAATTATAAATGGCCCAAATAAGGCCGAACTGATACTCTGATGTGAAATTAGGTTATAGGTGTAGATTTTGGGGTAGCTGAAGACTTTTATTTTGACACAATTAAAGATATTTCCACCTTAAAGTGATGCAAAGAACACAAATTGGTGCAGTAAATCACCAGTATGCAGAAATGTAAGTGTTTGATGCTCAAAATTTTCTGCTAGAGGACCCCCAAACCCACATTTCATATGTGTCCGCCCTAAATTTGAAAGGAAATCTACACCAATTTAATAGGTCACATATTTTTACTTGCTCTAATAAAGGCTTGTGGCTCCTGGATTGAGCTGCCGTTATTGTAAATGGCCAAAATAAGGCCGACCTGATACTCTGATGTGATAATAGGTTATAGGCGTAGATTTCGGGGTAGCAGAGAACTTTTATTTTGACAGAATTAAAACTATTTCCACCATTATATGATGCATGGGACACAAATTGGTGCATAAAATCAGAAATTCGGGAGAAATGTAGGTGTTTGTTGCGCAAAATTTTCTGTTAGAGGACCCCCAAACCCCTATTTCATATGTCGCCCCTAAATTTGAAAGGAAATCTACACCCTTGTAATAGGTCACATATTTTCACCGTTTTAATAAAGGCTTGTGGCTGCTGTAATTGGAAATGGCCCAAATGAGGCCTAACCGATACTCTGATGTGATAAAAGGTTATAGGCGTAGATTTTGGGACAGCAGAGGACTTTTATTTTGACAAAATTAAAGATATTTCCACCATAAAATGATGTAAGAGACACAAATTGGTGCATAATATCCGAAATTCAGCAGAAATGTAGGTATTTGTTGCTCAATTTTTTCTGCTAGAGGACCCCCATTTCATATGAGTGTCCCCTAAATTTGAACTCTACACTCTCTAGAGTTGTAATAGGTCACATATTTTCTCTTCACAGTCAAACCAAATGTATTTTTTAAAAAAACCTCCTGCTTGTCAGTGGAAATAAATGCGATTGAATTCTATGTCACAGGAGCATATGGTGTTACTCTTTTGTTCCCACATAGATTTCTCTTATTCTTCTTAGTCTCTGCTCTCGGTTTTAGTGAGTGAAATTACAGCTTCACGTTGACTGTAAAACATGCTGAATAGCTGAATTTGTCATTCACGTCAAGTAAAGAGTCTTAAGTGACCTGTGGTGAACTTGAGCACTGTCTTTTTCCCCCCTGTCTGTCAGACTCTGTAGGACCCAGCGGAAAACTGCTCCAGCCGAAGGGAGACGGAGCGAAGAGAGAGGGAGAAAGCTGAGTGGAGAGAAGACGCTCTCAGATCAGTCAGTGGCTTCATGGAGTTATGTACCTCTGATCCGCCGCCATGGATTGCAATCCGCGATCACTCCTTTTCATTTTACCTCTTTTGTTGTCCTGCGTTGCTCCTGCGTTTCCCATCATCTACCCCCCTAATGAAGGTAAGTCAACTCTCAGTCTGCGGACGTGTGTTTATGCTTGTGTGTGTGTGTGTGTGTGCGCGCGTGTGCGAATGGTGCGCTATACGGCACGCATAACTGGCATGGGGCTGTGCGCACACCGCGGACTTGCTACTGTCCAAATTATGCTGATAACAATAACAAGATGATCTAAAGCGCGTGGAGGTGACATGGAGGATCACATGGAGCCGGGATGTGAAAATTTACAGACAGTAATCAGACAGGAAACTTGAAAGTAGACCTAAACAAGGCAGACAGCGTAGCCTATTTTCGGATAATCTCGCGAACGGGGGGTTAATAGTTGTTTAAATGGGGATGAATGGAGTAAGCGATGGCGAGGCAGCTCCCAAAGCGCCCATCGCGGAGTTATCACGGGGCGAAGAGATGTGAGGAAACTCCGGTGCCTGGGTTTCCATGAGAGGTTCAGGTTGATCTGTTTTATCCAAGAATCCATTTGGGGTGGACGCCCCAGTTAGGCTTACAGTCACGCCGATTTAAAGGCAATAAATAGAAGATGAGCACGATCGCATTGTGCGTAAAAACGCGGATGTCTGGTTTTATGGCTCTGACCTGGTTAAATCCAAAATAGTTGACTTGTAGGCTGGTATGGGGATCCTGTAAACCGACCATCTTATGGAGTCATGTAACGTTAATGAGCGTTTGAATTATATTTAAAAGCGACGTTTGGCTAAACCAGCAGATGCGTAATTTCACTTATTTCCATTGCAAGTTTGGGTCACTTCTTTAGCGACTGTGAGCATGTGGCAATATTGTGAAACCCAGCTGGATTAGACAGACCGGTCCACTTCCAGCAGTCGCTTCTTCAAAGCAGCGAGCAGTGGAAACGCGTGAATCAGCCTCCTCCTTTACATGCACATTTGCTTAACTTTTTTTTTTTAAAACATCACCCCTTTCACGTCTTGTACATGTCATGGTTAAAGTGTTTGGTAGCGGGTTCAAAGTAAAACGGAAAGGCACACGCGTGCTGAAGGTGCTCTGACTTCTGTAAAGGTTAAAACTGCCCACAGGGAGGAAGAAAATACATCTGGGTGAAGATTTGGGTCAAACTGTCTAAAGGGACTGAACTCACATTTACAGTTATTCCCTGTAAGAAATAAAACCAAAAATAAAATTCTCACTGCACATATAGCTCCCTTACTCTGAAATTGTGCTCCACGTGAATTAGATAGATATCACTATTGATTTAAACCTTAATACCAATAAAGTGATTAAATAAATCTGAATGAGCCTTTAGTGCAGGCGTAATCTACTCAACAGTAATTAAATGTTCAGACACAGAAGTGAAGGCGCAGAATCATGTCTCTGGTGCTTCTGCCGCCTGTGTGAGATCTGTAAGACATTTATTAACTAATCCAGGTGTTGTGGGGTGAGTTTGGAAAGTTTGGGTCTATAGGTCAAAGGAGCACTGCTTATCTGATAGAAACATCCTAAAGGGAAAGTTGCCCAGGATGTACACATAACCCAAATAAACATCGATGGTGTTTCCGTTGAGTTGATTTAGCCTCTAATTCACACCGATGAGGAGTCATGCTGAAATAAACCGATATCAGACCTCGAGTTTGTTCAATTTTCATTCATGATTTGCTCCTAAACTTATTGGTTTCTGTGTCTTTTTACACTTTAAACCAGACTTCATCTCCAAATGTTATTTTTTGCTGGTCTTTAATATATTTATCTAATATCTAAAAGTACTTCGTTTACAGTTTGTCGTCTTGTGCGCCCCGTTATGTGCCAGGCAAAGATCGCAGTCCAGTCTCTAATAGTTGCAAGAGCACAATCGGTTTCACTTATAATCCCTGACACGGGCGCATGAACTGGGAATCTGGAGGAAATAAAAAGTGCAGTTCTGTAACAGTGAGTGTGTCAAGGTCGAGCAGGCCTGCTGCAAATCTGCTCAGTGAATCTGCGAATTGAAGCTTCAGCCTAATTTGAACAGTTATTATATAAGAGTCAAGATTTAAGTAGTTTAATGAGGTATAAAGCTGATGGATATTTAGTGGCAGCGACCTCAGCGGCGAAAAAAGAAACAGAACCACATAAAATACACATCTCCTCTAAGAAAAATATACAGTAGTCTGCTGGGAAGAGTGTGTGTGTGTGTGTGTGAGTAGGTGTATGTGTGTGTGTGAGAGAGAGAAAGAGAGAGAGCTGTTTAAAGCGTTGGAGTGTTGGGTGGAGAAAGTGAACAAAAAGAAAAAAGAAAGAGAAATGCTTTCACAAGTTAGTTGGAGCAGAAAAAAGTGCGATGTTTCAGTCTGCAAAAAACAAATCGGCCAATTAAATTAATCTCTTCAAGACATAAATCTGCCAGAGAGTGTCAGTATCGAGCCGCTGCGTCTCCATATTGTATAGAAATTCATATAGACTGCTATACCGCAAATATGACCCGACACTGGAGCAGGACAAAACACACTTTGGATCAGTAGCTCCTCTCGACATGTTTCACAGTGTTGCTGCAAATGGACCGTCCTGCTGTGTGAATCGTATATTATGCTTTAGTTTACAGCCTCAACCACAGGTCGTATTATAAAAAGGTGTCTAATACAGGGTGGCAGTGACGCGTCTGAGCAGATGAAACCACCGTGAAGTTAGAAACGCACTGACCTGACGCGTTTCTCCTCATGGAATAAAGGACACTGTAACTCCCACTATCCAACAGTGGCACCACTTCACTTTCTGGTTGGTAAAAGTCACCAAAATGCGCCTGGAAGTATCCTCTTTTTAATCATACCCATGTTTATAATTACGCACAATGACAAACCTGACAAGCCACACAACTTTGGTCAGTGAAGAATGAAGTTACACTGGCCTTTATTTTCTGTGCCGACAGCCTGCTGCTGATTAAAGCCTGCAAACGCGCTCCAGATTATGAACGAGCACTCAGAGTAAACAAAGGATGCCTGTTTGTAAACTTGGAAATCGATAGTCATAAAAAAAAGATCTGCTGTAAATCCGCGGACAGAGTTCTATAGCATATATCAAAGCTCCATCAGTAAATAAGGAAATTAATTTAAGGCCTCGTTTCTCCAACTTGTAAACTATATGGGACTTTTCATATGCTTGATAAAATACATTAATTAACGGCGCAGTAATTAAAGAAACATGTTTGAATGGGGAAACAAACGTCAACTTTGAAGGGGATGATGGAAAACTTGTGTTATTATTTTATTTATTCTAGGGGAAGCAGAGGTCCAGTACGGTTTCTTGTAATCTTCTTTCCCATCTCGGCACCATGCCTCCACTAACTTTTTTTTTTTTTTTTTTTTTTTTTTTTTTTTTTTTTTTGTGTAGGAGAACAGCGTTTACTGTGTGGCTTTCATTAGCTCGTAATGATCTTGTATAAAACTTTGGGGGGAAAGTTGAAGGAAACAGGAGGAAATCCCCGAGAATATCATTTGGTTGCGCGGATTCGGCTGAACCCTGGGCGGATATGAGATATAGGATATTGTCTGAATATATTTTGTCCACATTGAATCGAAAAAATAAATAAATAAAGTTTCTAGTTCCCTTTTTTTGCTGGGGTGCAGCGTGTCCCTCCGCGTGGTTGCGTGGTGTGATGCTGGCCCGCTGCGGGGCGCCGGGAGGCCTCTGGTATTTTTAGCCGGCGGTAGGGAGGCTTGGCCCGGAGAGCCCGGCTCAGCAGTCCCGCTGGGACGGATGGGCGTTTGTGAGCGATGGTACCTTTCAGAGGTGCTGGAAATGTGCTTACACATGCCCCTCCTTTAAAAATAAACCCCCTTTCTCTACAGATACTACAGGCCTATATTTATATGTGTTGGCCAAACAGTGAGCTGAAGATGGAGAGTGCCATCTTCAATTTAACAGCATGTGTTTTAGGCTTCAGAGTGAGATAAAAACACAAGGTTTGTGTGTGTGTGTGTGTGTGTGTGTGTGTGTGTGTGTCTGTGTGTGAGTGCGTGTAGATTTATGTGAGGAGATATAAGATTATACAGTATGTGAGCAAGGGTGGTGTATGCTTTTATGTGAGAGTTTATGTGTGGATGTAAGGCAGATAAGTATAAGGGTGGAAGTATAAGAATAGAAGACGAGAAGAAAGAAAGAAAGAAAGAAAGAAAGAAAGAAAGAAAGAGGAATGGGGGCAGAGGGGTTGGGCAAGCAGCAGCAACATCAGACAGAGCGACTCTGCACTTGAATAATTCATAATGGGAGGTGAACACTTCACCCTTTAACACAGACACAAGTCGCCTTGCTTTGCCTGCACTGCGGCCTGCCAACCTTCACATGCACAGAGCCAGGCTGCAAAGACAAAGCCCTCTCCACTTTGTTTCACAGCGAGATGGGAGATATTACACGAACATGTGCATGCAACTTTTTTTTTTCCTTCCCTGTTCTGTTCTCTTCAGAGCCCAGATGGAGGGGTCTTTGCTTTACTGATGGAGCCATGTGTTGATTCTGGAGCAGCGTCTCTGACTGACAGCTCCTTCGTCCAACATTTTAATTGCGCCCGTGGCTGAGGATTACATTTCCACATGCATCTGCTGTGAATCGGCTTTCATATGATCGTATTTTACTGGGAGTGAGGGGGCTATTGAATTCAAGTTTGTGCCAGACAGAAATGGTTAACTTAGCTGTTAAATTATGAGAACATAGACATCAAAATAGGCCCCCTGTAGGTCTTTGCTCCAATGTTTCATGTTAATATTTCAGCATATGCTATGCAGAGCGATAGTAGGTCACTAGCAAGTAAGAAAAAAAAAAAAAAGAGAGCGTTACATTGCTACATGAAGTGGTTTCAAATTTACAAGGTGCTCATTAGGTTTACTGGATGATACCATATATACCCCCCACACCAACACCCCATCCATGCATTCCCATCAGTTTATGAACTCTCGCAGGATTCTGCTTGCCTGTGGTGTAGATGCAGTCTCCTCATACTTTGGTTGAGTCAGTTTATGTGTGTGGGTGTTTGATGGTGGCCTATAGGTATGTGTTTATATATTGATTCACCTGTTTCTACCTCTGTGATGTTTTGCTCCCTCCCAGACAGGCCGGCTCAGTTTGCTATTAATACTCCTAGTTCCCGTTCAGAGGCACTCCCTGATGGGGCAGGGGCTATATGCTTGGCTGACGCTAGCTTGCTAACAGACTATGTGTGTGTGCGTGTGTGTGCGTGTGTGTGCGAGGGAGCGAGGAAGACTGTCAGCAAATGTTTGTGTATGCTCTTATTTTGTGCCCGCGTTGAGTACGCATGCGCGGGAATATGTGCGTGTTTTGGTGAGCATCTGAAAGAGTGTATGCGTAGAGCACATGTGGGTGTGTGTGTTTTGTAAATGCTTGTGTTTTTAAAGTGGATACGTGTTTGTCTATTTGGTACGTTTTAGTACAAATACATGTGTTTCGATGTGTGTTTACTCCTCTAGTTTCTCGGATGGGGCGTATCTTTTGGTGTGATTCTGTGTTTTGCAACTGTGCATGGAGCTGCTGTTTGTGAGTGTGTTTGTGTGTGTGTGTGTGTGTGTGGGTGCTGATTTCCCCAGCCAAGTGCAGCTGGAGGGGGCTTTTTTCCTCCTGCGATATGAGAGCCGTCTAATTTTCTGCTCTCAAATTCCCCCGCTCGGCTCAATTTGAGTGGTGGGCTCGGCTCGTTGAGAAATGTAAATTGGAAGCAATGGCCCTGGATGCTGAACTGCTATTATCTGACATGAACAGATAGCTTCATTAGACTCTAATAGGAATGTGTCTACTGCCACTCAACTGGCTGAGTGGCTTAGCATGGCTACAGCTCAGGTGAGCCTCAATTCAGGAGCTTTCTGAGCCTGGAATTTGATAATAAATCTCGTCGTGTGTGTCTTCCTTTCTCTGCCTTTCCCTTTCAGGCTCTTTTTTTTTGCCACACTGGCTGATAGTTATCAGACTTGCCTGAAGAAAATGACGATTTCAATCTCAACCTTTATTCTAGAGTGAAACAACAATTAGTTCTTGGAGCGGCGAAATCAGTTCTCTCTGCAAATTTAGTCCGAGCTGCTTGTGAGGGGTAAATTTTGCTTGACTAAAATGGTTTTCACAGTGCCACAGCCGTCCGCCATGACCCACAAATTCTCTCTTTGGCCGTCTTTGGAGATGTGTACGCTCTTGCTTACTGAAGCTTTGAATGGGAGAGTACAGGGAGATTGTATTGCTCATATTTTCACAGTGAATAGAGTTACAGCTGCAGGGCCTGACTGCACTGCTGCTTCACTTTGTTGTGTGTGTGCGCGTTCGCTTGGGTAAGCGCACGCATGTGTAAGTGTACTCTTGTTTGTGTGTGTTGAGCTGCGGACTGATTTGCTCTCTGGATGAGGAAGAGGCTGAGTCAGTTTCAGGCTCAAACTTAAAAGAAGAGACCTTTAGAGCAGTGGAACTTTATTGTTCTACCATCTGGTTACAATAGCTGATAATTTCCCCTCTGCTTTTTTCATGCAGGTCACTTAGTGTGTATATTAGCAAACACAGCAAGATGTAAAGTCATGTACGCATTTTTGATGATTTGCTAAGTCAGAATGTGGCACGCTTAACTTAAATTAAATACAGTATTTTCAAAGATTTGAATGCAAAGAACCAGCTTGGAGGAAGCAATTTTAGAAAATAAAGTCAGTTTGAACATCCTCCTTAAAATGTGAAAAAATAAGAGTATCATTAACTAAGGGTGTAACACCATTAGTCACACTACAGCCCAATAGGTTTCTCTGTTTGTTTCTTTTTCACACTAAAATAAGGCATCATATTAGTTTTCTCTCATCACTGTTTGGGAAACCAAATAAAAAGAAATAAACTCAAAATATAATTAACTGCAATTAATATCACCAACTTATTTTTATTAGTGTTATTTTGGCTACACAAACAGTCTCACCCTGTTATTTAATTTGAAGTGGAATTACTCACAAGCTGTATTTATCTGTTGTCTCTTGATAGACTGTAAACAGAATCGGGTGCCAAAAACCGCATTGACAGTTCGCCTACTGATGTGGGGAATCCAAAGAGCATAAGGCTGCCTTCACATTCCCCACTCTATATGTCATGGTACATACTGACAGTTGTATTCGATGACAATAATTCACACCGCGGCCATGTGTATATGCTAAGAATAGAAAATGTTGTAGCTCATTTCTCACGTGCTCAGGGAAGATGTTATATTTTAGAGTTTGTTTAGCCAGCGTGTTAAGGATTGCTGAGCTGAATTTGTTTACGTGTGCACAAAAGTCACTTGCGTATGTCTATTTTGGTCTGAGGAACTGGGAGATAGAAGTGGAATTACTAATAAGTCATGACACCAAATTTGCTCTGGTCTCCACCTTAAAGAGATAGTTTAGATCAGTGGTTCCCAACTAGTGCAGCCACAGGGTCCAGATGTCTCCGTAGTCATTAGTTCAAGGTCCACACTGTTTAATACAATCAGCATCATACTTTCGTTTGGCCATGTCGTTAAGCAAGTTTGCTGTCTCTGTTAATTGCTGTTAGTTAGTCGCTCACTCTACAGCAGGAAATGGCACTTCAAAATAAAAGCTCTTTGCTGGAAATGTACTTAAAAATAAAGTTTGTTCTTTACAAATTTA
Organism: Epinephelus moara; assembly: GCF_006386435.1. Classification (NCBI taxonomy): domain Eukaryota; kingdom Metazoa; phylum Chordata; class Actinopteri; order Perciformes; family Serranidae; genus Epinephelus; species Epinephelus moara. The sequence continues at coordinate 26,364,522 of NC_065512.1, forward strand.
ACCCGTTCGCAAGTCGCTTGTGGTCCTTTCAGAATGGACCAAGACCCACTTTTGGACCACGACCCACCAGTTGAGAACCACTGGTTTAGACCTTTTGAAGAAGGGTTGCATGAGATACTTATCCATAGTCAGTGTGTTACATACAGTGATCTTGGTTGCCAATGAATTGCTGTGGACAGGGGCAGAAGCAAACCAGAAAAAAAAATCAAGTGTATGATAGACTAAGAATATTTTCATTGCTTTACCTTGCCGTCAGATAGTGTCTTCTGATGGGGTGCTGGAGCCATTATATCCCTCTCTTCAAAGCCAGACTCCACTGAGAAAAATAATAATTTTACATCGCTAAACAGAGGAGTTGTTGGGCTACTCGATTTTTTATTTTGTTTTTGTTATTGTGTGACTTTGGCGTTTAGATCTGATTTACCAGGTCACACAGTAACACAAACGAACTGACTGTGGCAGCGATAAATCAGCAGCTCCTGCGACCAGCGAGAAAAAATGACTGCTTTTGTCAATGGAGTCTGGTGATTTTAACAAGAGCAGAGATGGGGAACTGAAGCCGTAAATGGCTTCCTGTCGAAGCCTGTCTGACGACAAGGAAAAACTTTGGAAATATTATAAATATAGCGTGCACTTAAGCTCTTATTCATTTTTTTAGGTGGGCCTTTTTTTAGGTGGATGAAATACTTTTGCTTCTGCCCCTCGTCCGCATCAGTACAGTGCTAAGCTCATGTGGTGGTACTCCTGTCTGCTTTTCCAAACTGGGTTCGTGCCGACTGATATCTATTGAACAATCTGAACTATCCCTTTAAGTACTGACATTGCTGCTACTTTGCTACCATAACGTATACCATATGAAACCCGTATGACAACCCAAAATCTAAACTTGCACCATCACGCTAATGGAGCTTCTTGTCTGATTTGTCCTCCGCCATATTCCATCCATTAGACGCGGATTTCTCCCTCTGCATCTTGGTTTCTGTTTGATATGAATGACTATGTTGGCGGGACACATGCATAAAATTGTATTTCCATTCATTATAAATGGATTTATATTTTGTTTTCAGTGTGGCCAATCGCACTTCTGACCACCTTTGAAACCGGCGACTGGATCTGAATTCAGATTTGATGCAGTTTTGCTTCACCTGGTGACAGTCCAATTGCCACGGCGGTATGCGTGGCTAAGTAGAACCGAGGGATACACGGGTCAAAAGCATGAGACTTGGAAAATAAATGCGTCTTTTGAAACATTGGCTTTACTTTAATACAATATATCTTCAGGGTATCTTTGTTGTGGCCAGTTTGCCCGGCCAAGTTCTGCTTTGATGCTTTACACAGCAAGACAAGAAAGCCAGCTCTCACTGTTGGTTAGCATAGGATATGTGTGTGTGTGTGTGCGTGTGTGTGTGCGTATGTGTGTGTGTGTGTGTGTGTGTGTGTGGCAGCTGAGTAAATAAAGTCATGATCAGTGCTTGGGGTTGGTGATCCCTCCTGCTGGATTAGATAAAGGCTAATTGGGGCTAACAAGGACTAGACACTCATATGTTCTCTTTGTTTTCCCTCTCTCTTTCCTCACCAGTCAACCTGTTAGACTCTAAAGCAAGCCAAGGGGAGCTAGGATGGATTTCCTACCCATCGCATGGGGTGAGTATCCTCTATCTCTACATTTACCCACATCATGTCTGAATAAGCTTTCATTTTGGGGGGGGAACACATTCACCAACATGAACTGGATGTTGGATTCAACCCCACACCACATGAAATCAGGATTTTTAAAAACTCCTGTGGTTCTCACTATGTCATGTTGACCCAATGAGTCAAGTGCAGATTAACCCACTTTTCTTTAGACGTTTTTCTGTCTATTCTCCGTCTCGCAGGTTAGAGGTTAAGCGTTCAGAGCTTGCCATATGGTCAAGATGCTTAAGGGAAAATAATGCACTGTGTGGGATGTTTGTGTATTTGAGTGTGCGTGTGTTTAAAGAAAGATTAAGGCATTAAAGGATTTTAGGTTGTAGACACTAAAGCATCCGCACAAGAATGTTGATAAGCTTACCCCTTTTTAGTAAATATCACATCGACAACACAGATAACAACTTACTGCTGTTGCATGTAAACATTGTAATTCCATTGTTGTTAATCCATTTCTTTTTAATTGAAAACACGCATCACCTCATTCTGTCTGTCATACATGCTTTAATATTGTATTTTAACACACATTTTAAGGCTTGTGAGTGATATGTATTAAAGGTCTGGCGTGTAGGATTTAGTGGCATCAAGCAGTGCGGCTGCAGAACTTAAACTCCCCAGTCTGCCGAGTGTGTGGGAGAACTACGGTGGCCAATCTAAAAATGCAAATGGCCCTATAGAACCATTGTTTGGTTTGATCATTCTGGGCTACTGTAGACGGCAGAATCTGTGGAAGAGGACCTGCTGCGTATGTAGATATAAACGGCTCATTCTAAGGTAATAAAAACCCAACAGTCCTTATTTTCAGCTGACTATAAATTAATAAAAAATATTTATGAATATTATATTCCATGTCTGACAATAGATGCCCCGAAATCCTACACACTAGACCTTTAATTTACAAAAAAAAAAAAAAAAAAAGTGAATAATGAAGTTTGCACTTCTGGGTTTGGCCTCTGTTTTGTTACCTTCATCCAAGACCCACTGTGAAATCGTGCTGCAACTAAAGCTTATTTTAACTGTCGATTAACTATTCAATTATTTTCTTAATTAATCCCTTAGTCTGTTAGTCTTGGTTTGATAAATGTCAGAAAATGGTGTACAATGTCAGTCAGTGTTTCCCAAGGCCCAAGATGATGTCCTCGAATGTCTTGTTTTGTTGACAACCCAAAGACATTCAGTCTACTGCCACAGAGGAGAAAAGAAACCAGAAGATATTCATATTTAAGTAGCTGGAATCAGCTTCTTAAAAAAGTAAAAAAAAATAAATCTTGAAAAAAAAAGAAAAAAGTAAGAAATACCTAAAACAGATAAGTCGGCAATTACATGAACAGATGACAATTAATTGATAATCGTTGCGGATTAATTGCAAAAATCTACATATAGCAGTTGTTTTTTTTAATTTGTCATTTTTATGTGCTTTTGTGCCAGAATTCTATAACTTTTTCTACCATAACAATCAATACTATTACATGTGAGAATAGTACAGCATTCTCAAAAAACAACCTGCAATGTTGCAGCAACATAGTTCCATATTTTTGGAGTAAAAAAAAAACTCTGCAGCCTCATCTATCAGCCTCTCTCTGCTACCAAAGTCCCTCCAGTGCGGCTCTCGCTCAGTGTTTATTTGTCTAGCTAGTTAGACTACTGTGCCTCGGGGCTAGCCCACTGACACACACACACGCACGCACACACACTCACACACGTATACCACACTTCCTCGTTTTTCCTTTATTAAGTGTTAGAATTACTCCTTGGCAGTGGCTTAAGGTAATCCAGTCATTTGTTCCGTGGAGCTGCCAAACCTTGTTTCCCTCGGCCATATACTGCGCTGGCACCGTCAGAACGCTCAGACTTTCTGCATGAGGTTCAACCACAATGAAAAAATGACCCAAAGGAAAAACTGCAGCAGGCTGGTTAAAAATGCATTTAGTCCAAAGACAATTGCAGGCTACAGGACAATTTTCGTTACCATTTCAAGGGAGAGACTGATTTTGCGCTGATAGAAGTTATTCATGTGTAGGAAAATGCATACCGATATCGAAGGCTTGATCCAGCACTGGACATTGGAATGTGTGACAGAGACTACGCAGTGTGCGCAGCAGGCTCTGCTTTATTTCAAGTTATTTGCTTTGAACGAGTTCAGAAGAAAAGCGCGTGGTTGTACAGTTCATAAAAATGCTGCAGGAATGGAAGCCAATGTCATTCTTAAATGAGAATGACTCCAGAGAGGGAAAGAGAGGGGATAGGGGAGGATCAAAAGGAGGAAGACAGAGAGAAAGAGAGAGAGAGAGAGACGGCAAAGGGGAGGAAGAGAGAGAAGAAGAAAGAGGGAGAAGAGGAGAGAGGGAAGGACAGGAAAGGATGAGAGAGAGACAGAGAGAGAGATATTGCTGATGATCAAGTCCTCAAGGTGAATCATCTGTAATTACTCACGTCATCCACTGACTGCGCTCCGATAAGCAGCCTGCCCTGGGAGACTGCTGCTCACAAATGATTTCTCATAATGTGGCAGTGGCACTGAGCCCTCACACACACACACACACCCACACACACACACACACACACACACACAAACACTCATTCACATTGATGGAGAGGCCGCGGCTATTGGCCTACCGAGACACACCGTGCTCCGGTCAGAACAAATTAAGAGCTTAGCCTCCCCAGGATGTTCACTCCGGAGCCACCGACTAGACTGACAACTGTGTGTGTATGTGTGTGTATTCGTGTGTGTGTGTGCGTGAAGTGCGTGTGATCCAGATATACTGTTATCTGTCTGGGAGGCAGGCTGATTGCTGAGCAGTGTCCAGGGGGCTTAGCCCTTCACAAGACTAAAGAGTGTTAAAGATTACATTCTTGCGTGCTTTGAAAGCATTCTTCAGCAACAAACCAACACCCCAGACACTGGCTGTGCATACAAAATAGAATTAATGGGCACATACAAAGTAAAGTCCATTTTTCATAGGAACCAACAGGGGGATACAACTGCATTGCTTTTTAGAAAAATAAATAAATATATATTTTTTTGCCAGGACTGTGTATTGACTCGTTGCTTAGCTAGTTACTAAAACAATTTGGAATCTGATGTTTAACCTAAATGCTGAAATAAGAGGAATAATCTGAATAGTGGAGGTTTAAACAATAATTGAAACCCACAATCAGCTTTTTTTTGCAAGATTTTCAACTGTAATCTTTTGTATAGTTGAAGTTTATGTCAGAATAACAGGATTCCTTGCAGGAAAATCAGCATCCCATTAAAATAAAAAGCAGGGTTTGTACTGTATGTTCAGTGAAATATGCTGCCTGTAAGTGCTGTTCCAATGTTTAGGCTCATACTCTCCACAGTATTCTGTAAGTAACAATGGCATTCGCCGAGCTTTTGCATCACGATGAAAAATGCTTGACATCTTTAGAAAATCTCCAGCAGTCACAGTGAGTGAACTCTGCATATACTGTCAAGAATAATGAGAAATATTTAACACACACAGACTCAGACTCATTCACATCTCACATTCCAATTATCAGGTCTGGAAGAGGAGGGTGAGGTTGGGGTGGGGGTGGGGATGCAAGGGGGGCAGGCACAGTATAATAGCATGGCTTTTTATATTTTGGACTAGGTCCACCACTTCAGTCAGCCAGCTTTCAATTTTTTTTTTTTTTTTTTGCTGTCAGAGTGCAGACTGCTGTTTCAACTTCTTTAGTCACCCAAAGGCTCTTAAAGCCCCCCAATGCACTGCTGCCACCCCATCTGCGAAATCAGCCTGACCAGCATGAAACGCTGCCCCTGTCCCCCAGAAAGAGAGAGAGAGTACAGAGAAAAGCCCATCTATAAACAAGGATTAGCAGCAAGGGCAAGGGACCAGAGAGGAGGAGGAAAAGGAGGAAGTATAAAGTGTGTTAGCAGTTACTTTCTTCCTGGTAAGATCAGCTGATGCAAACCCTTTGACTGACAGCATTATATCAAATGTCACTGAGTACAAGAACTGTGTATATTCCCTTAAACTATACAAAATGTTAGACCTCAGTGTTATTTAGATATTATGTTATGTGCTAAGCTCGTCTGTGTTGAAAAGAAAACCAGATTTTTAACGTGGTTGAACTGGGGGACTTGTAGAAGCAACATTGCCTTCACAGTCTTCATGGACACATAACTAAGTTAGCTAATGTTAGCAAAACGCAATGTATAGCTACATAGAGAGGAGTTAGCCGTATGTCAGAATAGCAATGTCAGCCAGCTTTGCGTATTACTGTGGCAACATTTAAGAGGTTCGGAGAAGCATAGATAGGTTGTTTGCTGACATATTGTTAGGATGACATCAATAACCATTAGCCAGAGAGGATCATGGCTAACGTTCCTTTGTTTGTATTATCTCTGCAAAGCTACATGCCAACCCAAAGTAATTTTTGGTGTTATTTGTTTGAATGTACTATAAAAGTTCAGTTAAACCTAGTCCCAATTAAACGGCCAGTCCTTTATACCAGCCTGGTGGGGCCACACATTTTGACAAATAAATGCCTGTTTCAATTAGACGCCTGTTCAGTTGCTAAGCAGTGTATACAGGAGTTCTTTGGATGTATAAAACCTGTTTTTTGGCTACCCACCCGTGCTAACGTTAGTAAGCTGCTTAGATCGTGCATACAAATATAAATGTTTGAGCGTTTGTCAATATGGAGATGCTACATATTGTTAGCTTGCTTAGATTATCCATAATTCAATTGTTTTCAATTAATTCAGATTTACTGGCACGGTAAACATGAGAGAAAGACAAAGAAAAAAAGTCAGAATATGTGTCCATTCCTTGGTTACCTTGTAAGTTATTTATATTCTTTTAATCTGTAAGGGTCGTGGGATCAAAAGAATCAAAAGGGTTTGTAAAAAAACAAGTCCAAGTTGTGAGTATTGTTTTAAATGGATTAAGTGGTGTTATGTCAGTTTGTCAGGTGACGTAATCCTCAAGTGCCATTAAAGAGGTGTTGTAACTCTCACTTTCTGACGTGCTGTCTGTCGCAGCTAGATCAAATGAAAGATTTATAATGCTATCTGAAGCTAATTTGTAAACAAGTAATATTCATACTGGTTTTCATAAACAGGTTGATTGTATTTTCCATCTTTGCTGAGCATAAGACGCCTGTCTCAAATCTACGCCGGTTGAGTTTAGTGATTTAAGCAAATACTAGCCTGGGCTATTTATTGAATTGTTCCAATATATAACATCTTGCATCCATTGAGAATATATCCTTCCTTTGTATATATAGTCCTTGTCGGCAGCTTCTTGAAGGGCAAGCTAAATGACTACGCAGAGCCGGTTATGCACCAGTATCATCATGTTAATTTTTTTTTTTTGTGTGTGTGTTTTGTTTTGTTTTTTGGTCAGTCTTTCCCAACCTAGCAACAGTAACTTGGAGGGTGGGATTTTGGATCAAGCAGTTGCATCCCCCAGTATTATAATTATACTGCAGACTTGGTTGAAAATGAATAGTTTCCAGTGTCCTTGTTCAAGCAAAGCATGAACGTGGATTAGCATAGTTGCTCAAAAACAGGCGGGGGGAGGAAGAAGAGAAGGTATGGAGGTTACCCTTTGGTAAGACCGGCTGATGAAATGCCCTCTGACTGATATGCCGCAGTTGTCGTGTCTGTGACCCCCACTGACCTCTATGGAGCCCGAGAGCTCTGCACTTGCTGTGGATGCTTTGGTTTTCAGATTTACCTCCTCTCCAGCTGTAGTGGTAAAATGGACAGTTGTAAAAGACACTATATATGAACTTTGTGTTTTACAAAACATTTAATAAAAAAAAGTCCCATTTAGTAATTCCATGTCCAGAAAAATTAAAATACATAAAATTATTTTTTATGCTCCTATCCTATAGTAATGGCTAACAGAATGGCATTGCTAAAATAAAAAAATAAAAATTAAAAAAAAAGTAATAATTTGACCTCATCAGTGTCACTGTTGGCAAAATAAATACATGTATTAATAAATAAAAAAAAAAAAAAATAAAGCCATTATTGTTAAACCTTGGAACAGAGCACGCTTATTCTCCATCTTGTTTCCTTGAACACAACTAGTCTGTGTATAAATGCATTGTTACCCTACACTGGTCCATATACTGCTCCATTAACTCCCATTGACCTGCGTGTCTTTGAAGTGGGTAAACTGGTGTGCTGACTCTGTGACTCTGTGACTCCGAGGCGTGCCTGTTGCCGTAGTTGTAATGTCACGAGCGGGTCAAGTTACCACCATTTCATTTTGCTGTCCCTTGAGCAGCCTCACCTACCTACAGCAAAGATCAGAGAACCAGGGACGAGATCACACCAAACTGTGCCCCAACTGTGACCATCAGGGGTCGGGGTCAAAGGTCACAAGGACTGGTGTTGGGTCCTAGTGTTGTTATATATCAATTAGAGGGCAGGGAGAGGGGGGTTGCATCCCCCCTGGAGAGGAACAAGGGGGTGGCTGCTCACTTTAGACCTTTATTTATCCTGGTTGACATACAAACAGTACACATTCACAGTGGGAGCTGCCTCCAGTGGTGCTGGTGGTGGTGGTTTCTTCTGGCGAGAAGTAGCAATGGTATAGGTATTGCCACTGGATTATATTAGAAGTATTGTCATTAAATGTGATCTGGAATAATCCAACAAGTTTTGCCGAATTTCCCATTATTCTTGTCTGGCAATAGGGTAGCTCGTTCAGCAACATGCCCAGAACATACTAGAACTCTGATCTTGTGTCTGGTCATGGGCACATGCCACGTCTTTAACCGCCAGGAAGGAACTAGGTACTACTCTTGTGCCTACTCTGTGCCAACTTGTAAAGGCGCATAGGCAGGTTACGTCTGAGGTTGCCAACCATGGCTGAATTGTTGCGGACTTACCAGAAATCCTGAGTGCAGAGCTGATCTTCTCTTGTTCTTAGGTGTGTATTAGGCTAAAAATATTGTCCGTGGGACAGATGTAAAGCTCTCCCTAGCCCCGCATTAAATACATCAACTTCCTATCAGTACTTACCACAGACTGATATTTATGGATGAGGAGAAAGATACCTGCCAGTTGTGACTGGTTGTTTCTCGTCACATGACATGTGGTGTTGTTGCATCCCAAAAGTTGAATTCTGTTTATCTTAGAGCGCAGCCGTCGTGCCCTGAAAAATAGGCGCTCGGGAATGCTTGTGCGTCGTGATGGCATTGCTCTGGCAGTGTATTTAGGCCGCGCAAACCACAGCACTCGTACGGGCCCTAACTAATGCTTTTCTGGATCTTGGATAAATACGTTGAGACATTCTCTATTTATTTCCTCACTCCCTCTTCCACCTTGTCAAATGAAGGACAGAAAACAAGCCGGAGCTTACAAACCCCACAGAAGAGATTCAAGGTTGTTCGTTCTTATGATGTAACGTTTGGGGAGGGGGAAGAGGATAGCTCCATGTAATAGATGCTATCCTCCAGAGTGGGATCCTCACATCATAGCGGAGGTCTCATTTACTTTGGCAGAGACATGCTCAAGTCAAGTCATCTTCTCTGGAAGAGTATATAGCACGCCTAACACACACACATACATACCTATATAGACACATACACACACCTGGGTTTGATTTTGAGCCCCTGTGTGTGTTTGTGTTCGGACCCCTCCCAAAGACGGCTTAAAAGCAGAGCGCAATCACTCGCAGTCTCCTTAGATTTATCCCAGTTTGCATCATATTGGTGGACATGAAAGTACATAAAGGGATAAGACATAAATCCCACAGCTCTCACAGACATCTGCTTACAAAGACTGAGTATTATCCACACACACATTCACGCAGAAACACATATGCAGAGATACACAAAACGTGTTCAGGCACAGGATAGCAAGTGGAACATCGTCCATGTTCACAAACACACACACTTGCTCACTCAGTGTATACGGGGATATGTACAGTAATACACACCTACTGTGCCCTCCATTCTCAGGCCACTCGTTCTGTTAGATGCCAATTTTGCCAGAGCAGTTTACTTTTCAAGGTAACGGAAAATCAGATGTGGCACAATGAAATGTCATTTTCTCAGCAAGTTGAGAAACTCTTGAAGCAACAAGATTGGGTAGGTGCAATCCAGAGTGTGTACTTAAGTCTGCTCAATTTACATTTGTTCCATCTTTTTGAGTTTCAGATGGCAGATCATGAAGTGGTAGGAAGAATACAAGATATTGTATACTCTGTGTGCTCTGTATATTTGATTAAATCAGGTTTTTTCGGCACCAAATTGATTTTGTTACTTCCTTAACAAGGCTACATAGCTGTTTGCCACTATTGTGTTGCAACTCTACACTTGTAATCCTATTGTACATTTTCTCAGAGAGGAAAGACAAACAACTCTGTCCTCCAGAAATTATGTTTAATTTGTTTGGCCAAATACATTTTTTGGAGGAAATGTAATTGTTGCCTGGATTATGTTCACTGAGGATGTTTTTTCTCTCTCTCTCTTTTAAGGAAGTACTTTGGTCTTGTACAAAGTGCAGGGCTTTGGCACCAGAGACTAGGGTTTGCATTCAGGCTTCCACATTTAGTTATTCTAAACACCAAACCACTTTGGTTAAGGTTAGGAAGCGATTTTGGTTTTTGGGCAAATATAGACAAAAATAAACACACCACTGCTTCGAGTCAGCATTAAGATTTTAAATGTCTAACCGAGACAATCCAGTCCAAGAGAAAAAAGACAAGATCTTTCTCTCATCATAGCAAAGTGCTTTGAGTGTCTAAACATAATTATAAAGACGTTTATCATGCTCTGTGCGTGAATGCTAAAAACAGATGAACAGGGAAAACAAAAGTTTGACGAATTTACAGATACTTTCATTAAGATATTTCCTCATTAAAAACGTAATTTGTGCAACGTTATGTTTCTCCTCAAACTTACTTTATGCTGTTGAAGGGACAGTTCACCCCACAATCAAAAATACATATTTTTATCCAGTTGTAGTGCTGTTTTTTCAATCTAGATTGTTTTGGTGTTGGAGGTATTGGCTTTAGAGATTTCTACCATCTCTCCAATATAATGGAACTAGATGGCACTCAATTTGTGGTGCTCAAAGTGCTTTCCAGAAATCATGACCCGGTTACTCAAGATGATTCACAGACCTTGTTAAGAGCAGTTTCATGCATTCTTTTTTTTTTCTACAAAACTACCCCTGATACAACTGTATCACCGCACAGAGGGAAGCACGCATTTACTTATGGACGAGAAGTTTGTGCTTGTGACATGTAAACATCTCCCTCGCCTGAGCCGAAATGCTTTGAGTCAGCTCAATAGTGCTACATGAGCTAGCAGGAAATGCACACTTCCTTCTGCATGGTGATATGGATGGCAGGTGTAGTTCAGTAGAAAGAAAATAGTTCCTACATGAAAGTCCTAACAACAAGGTCTGTGGATTATCTTGAGTAACTGGGTCATGATTTCTGGGAAGAGACATTGCTGTTGAGTTTAACATTTAAAAAAAAAAAAAAACTCCAGGTGAGGGTTTGGGGTGAATTGTCCCTTTAATTAGTTATGTATAAATGCAGTTTCGAGAGGACAGATTTGTAACAACATATGCCGTATTCTGTCAACACATTCTCACTCCAACCTCGTCACATATCAACGTTAAGTCATGGACCTAGATACAATGTGAAAGGTACCCTAGGTGTGTTGGTTGTTGCCGTTCAGGGATGCCGTGTAAAATTCTGCCTGTTACATGCATTGTCTTCCTTCAAAATACACTTCTGTTTTCACAGAAAATTAACCATTTACATACTGTCTCTTTTAAATTAAACTATGTCAGTGCAACAATGCAATTGTTTTTCCACCAACAACTAACGTACGTGGTTGGGTTTAGGAACAAAGAGCATGGTTTGGCTTTGTAATCTTACGGGACATGAACACAGCTTTCCAGGGTGAAAGTTAGTGTTTGTTTGACTCACCCTGCCCACAGTTCTCGGACTTTCGCCACCTTAACTTTTGTTCTTGTCCTGCTATTGTCCCCCTGACCACTTCAGAGCAGGACTGGGTTGATTCCGTAATGTTCTCACATCATGGTTCTACACAGAACAGGGTTGGAGTATCAACAACCGCACTAAAATGTGGCCTTTTTCATGGACAGAATTTAAATCTGTATATTTCTGTATTTTTCAAGCAGGTAATAATTTTTAGCAGCAACAATGCTTAACATCTGCACAAAAAAAAAAAAAAAAAGTTAGACTCCCAGTTGTGCTGCTTTATATTCTGACAGAAAGACATTGCTTAACTATGACAGAAAATATATATAAGGCTGAAGCAGATTAGGATGCTTTCTTTTCCTTACCCTCATGTAAGTACATTGTCTTATCAAACATGATGTCAGCAGAATCACTAATCACATTGGCAGCTCTTGTCTTCCCTCCGCTTTCTGTTGTGTCAAGCTCTATCATCAAATCTTTCCTGCATGTCGTCACATCATTACTTCTACATGACTTTTATGTCAAGCTCTAAAACTCTTGAGTAAAGTGAGGTGAAATGTTAAGTTTAGCTTCACCTCTTCATATTTAGCCCCGCTAAGTTGTGTCCACTTTCCCCTGTTATTGTTAGACCTATAGAGAGCTGGGACTGCACTCTGATGAATGAGGTGACGCCAAGGCAAGCATGACGGGGGAGACTAAACACCAATGGAATCTCTCCCTTCAATTTTCATCTCACTTTATCTCTCCCTCCCTCTTCCTGTTGCTTTTTTTTTATCAGCGCTATGTCTTTTACTTTCTCTACCTCCCTTCGTCTCTGTCTCTCTCTCTCAGGGGTGTTTCATTAACTTTACTGTGAGATGAAAAGCAAGTGGCTATACTTCAGCCTGAGAGCTCCTTGAACACCACACACTCATAGATATGCTTTACACCCACACAGCCGCACTTACACACACACACACACACACACACACACACACACACAGGCATACAAAAACATGTAATAGAGAACCTAGACTTTCTTAGCTCGTCATTAATTTCTGTGTTGAGGCTGAAAGCACCTGCTGTGTCCGCCTGCTATGGGGCTTTAAACACTTCACATGAGCCTTATGTGAATGCATATGTGTGTGTGGGTTTATGTTTCCATTAATGCTTGTGTGAAAGGAGCGATAATTCAGTTTCCACTTACCCAGAAAAGCGTTTCTCTTTCTCTGTGTCTCTCTCTGAAGAAAGCACTGCTCATTCAGGCATACATCCATTCTGAATTTTCACGGAATGAAGAAGAAAAAAAAACAGAAAAAGCATCCATTTACACACTTAGGCTCATTCGTTCTAATGACTGTCATTTTAACCACAATGAGCCCAGTGTTTCAGGTGTTTGCCCATTCATCATCGCTCCGATTCAGTGTTGATTTGCCTGGACAGCGAAGCCAAAGCGCATGATCAATGAGTCTTCCCGCTGTGTTGAATTCAAAAGGAATGACCCCGCTTTCTTTTTTCTCCTCTCCTCTCATTGCTTTCTCCCAGTGGAGGGAAAATGTAAGATAGACACGAACGTTCCTGGTATACACTCACATCTGTCTATACTTCGTAGCTTCTTTTGTTTCATAGTGGATTCAGCACGTTTCCTTTAGTAGCTGTAGTACTGTGATGCAAATAACCAAGACTTGCAGCTTGAAAGTCCTCACTTGTAGAGAATAAAAAAAAAACATGTTAGTAAACGGGTGGAAAAAAACACTATAAGATTTTTGCTAATATTTAACAGCAATTAAGCAGCTTCACGTGAAGTTAATAGGTCTTAGATGAGAAATCACACTTTGTGGTTGTTTTTTTTTCTCTGAGATATTTTCACAGTGCTCTTATCGAGAAAATTTGGCTAAGACAGCAAGTTTGCTTTTAATTAATTTGAGTAATTTACGAGAGATCTGGTAGTGTGATTTTTCACCCTTAAGTGTTTATTAGATGCTTAGTATTCAGCAAGAGTGAATCTGAATCTAAATAATTCATCTGCAAATGCTTACAGGGTGGAGATAACTTTTTTCTCTGCTATCTACCCCTCCTTTCCCCTTTTCTTCCTTCTTCTCTGACTCCAAATTCCCTTGTTCCTACCCTCTGCTTCAACTTTCCTCCAATGTCTTTGCTCCTTTTTTCTTTCTCTTTTGACCCCTATTTTCCCTCTTTCCCCTCGCTCTCTGTCTCCCTTCTTTGCCTTTTTATCTTCACATCTTTATACCTTATATCACTTTCTTCTTTTTTACCTTCCCTTATAACTGTCTTCTTCCTCTACCTCTCCCTCCTTCCCTTTTTACCTTGAATTTGCCCCCTTTTTTCTCTTTGCATGTGGTTCTCTCTCTCGTTTGTTGGTCCTTTCTCGTCTCCCTCTGTTTCTCTCCTCCACCTCTCCTTCTCTCCATCTTTTTCAGTGGGAGGAGATCAGTGGGGTGGATGAGCACTACACTCCCATCCGGACCTTCCAGGTCTGCAATGTGATGGAGTACAGCCAGAACAACTGGCTCCGCACCAACTGGATCCCTCGCCAGTCGGCCCAGAAGATCTACGTGGAGCTGAAGTTCACCCTCAGGGACTGCAACTCCATCCCGCTGGTGTTAGGCACCTGCAAGGAGACCTTCAACCTCCTCTACCTGGAGACGGACGACGACCAGGGTAGCCACTTCAGAGAACACCAGTTCACTAAGATCGACACCATCGCTGCTGATGAGAGTTTCACCCAAATGGACCTCGGAGATCGCATCCTCAAGCTCAACACTGAGGTGCGCGAGGTGGGTCCCATGACCAAGAAGGGCTTTTACCTGGCGTTCCAGGACGTGGGCGCCTGTGTAGCTTTAGTTTCAGTGAGGGTTTACTTCAAGAAGTGCCCGCACACTGTGAGGAATCTGGCCTCCTTCCCTGATACGGTGCCCATGGACTCCCAGTCGCTGGTGGAGGTCAAAGGCTCATGTGTCAATCACTCCAAAGAGGAGGAGCCGCCGCGAATGTACTGCAGCACGGAGGGGGAGTGGCTCGTGCCTATTGGGAAGTGTCTATGTAACCCCGGGTACGAGGAGAGAAGCAACACCTGCCAAAGTAAGACAGCTCTTCTTTCAGTCCTACGTTTTTTTGCTCTCTCATCTTGTCTTTGTCATGTTTTCCAAAGCTGCAAAGTGTGCAAAGTGTGTGATGAGAAGACTGTCACACTTCATATCTGTCAGCCCTGAATCTTTAATGCCTGATGCCCACCCTTTGTGTGTACATGTGTGTATGTGGAATACCTTCAAAAGAACCCCAAAATCCAACAGTGTTGCTGGACAGTTGTACGTGCGTATTTCCATGCATGTGTATGATGTGTTCTCCAGGTCTTTGAGCTACACGCTGCACTGCGCAGTAGTTCAATAGTAATCTTCTGTGTGACACATCATTAGCTATGGGAAGATCTTAACCAGAGTAGCAGGGATGGGACTGATAACCCAGAAGAAAGGAGTGGGCTGGAGTGGATGGTGAATAATGGAATAGTTGTGGTGATGGCTGCGGGTGTTGGCGGAATCATGAGTGGGTAGACACTGGAGTCTGGAGATACTCGATCTCACCCCGAAAATCTGTTGCCGCCTTGGAGGTGGTTGCAAGAAAGCCAGAAAGTTTGGCTGCCTGGCTTTGCCTTTCATTTTCAGACTGTCTGCAACATCATCATCACATATGCTTTTGCTCTGATTTGAGTTATTGCCAGTCGGATACTGGAAAGAGATAAAATGTGTTAACAAAAGAAACACTTTTGCTTGCAGATGCAACTATTTCCCAACTTGTTTATTGATTGTAAATGTCCTCTGATTGTCCTTGTTCGTCTTCATTTCCCTTTACTTCACCTCATCTACTTAGACATTAAGTAAATGATGCCCCATGGCAACTTTTACACCCCCTTTGGGATTAGGCGACCGGTGGGTTCAAAGGTTAAGTGTCTCAATGAGCCCTTTCATCTCAGCACATAACAAATTTCAGTTCTGAATTCTAAACTTCCCAAAAGCACATTTAGTTTTTTACATTTTCTTTTCAAAAGGCTGCATGTATGCACTCAGACATAACATAACTAGATAATTTTGCAAAATTTAATTTCCTGTGTGTGGCTTCTGTGGCCAGCGTAACATCTTTCATCAATTACAGTTGCAGTACTTCATCAGTGTTTCTCTGCAGCAGGATGCTTCACATCTGCACAGTAGCTTATCGAGTGCAGCAGCCCCATATTTTATGTGCAAGAGGAGATAATGTATTTTAATACCACTGTTTATAATGTAAAATAACAATAGAAGTAGTACTTGCTTACTTCAGACTCCACTGGTTTATGTCTCTGTGTATTTTTGTTTGACCATGCCAAAGAGAAAAAAAGACTGCTGACTCCCCACTTTCCCTTTGTTGTGGCTAGTTTCTGTGGTCCATATCATACTAGATGTGCTCCTCTTTTTTCACTTTCAGCGAGCTCCTCACTCTGCTTAAGAAGCCAGACACAGAGTATCTATTTGAAAGCAGCCACCTCTGCACTGCGGCTGTTCCACCATGACTTTAAAGTTAAGAAAGAAAAAAAAAAAGTGTTGGAAGTTGGAGGAAAAAGCAGTTTGTCTTTAGCTCTCTTACTCATTGTGGCTGGCCCTAAATGCTCCCATGTTCATCAACTCTCTGCTCTCTAGAGCCGTGCCCAGTGTTAATTAAAGATCAAAGGCGGTCTCCCCAGGTCAAGCCCCCGCTGTCAGGGCCAAGGGAAGCTCTTTTTCTGGGGCTGTGGACTGCAGACGAGCATGTCTTGCTGTCCAGATGCGGGGAGAAACTTTGTCGTAGCTGTCAGACGAAAACCTCGTATGTGCAAAACGTAAACAGACTGGGGAAGTTGTAAAATTGTGGGCAAAAAGATGACAACAAAAACAAGGCTAAGCATGAGAAGAAGACTTAAGAGGTCTTTAGAATAGTTCTTACTTGGACGTGTCCCATGTCTACATACATTTAAAACCTTTATCCAATTAATATGTATAAATTAAAGGGAAAATAAACTATTTTTTTGCAACATTGTCAGCAAATTCTAACCACCAATTTTGCCTTCCTTACAAATTTGAAAAGACAAAAGTTGCAGATACAAGAATGTGACATTACATCAACAAATGGCATACCCCTGTCCCCCTCCGTACCACCCTCCTTTCACTTCCTGTCTCTGTGTATTGTGTGAATGTTTGGATGTATTTGACAATCTCTTATTAGTTTCAGAGAGGTCTAATGGACTCTAATAAGGTCTTATGTTACTCTGGAGTGGGACAGCTGCACCAACAGGCCCCCACAGCCCCCGCGTGCAGCCGTCAGGGGCCCCAGCGCACAGCTCGCTCTCCAGGCCCTCTGTGTTAACAGATAGATGAGTGCATGGTGTTAGGTCACCGTACAGACTGATAGCGAACAAGATGAAAACATATTTACAGGGCTGCAGCCAGATAAAACACAATGAAACAGATGTCAGAATCACTTGGACATATTTTGTTCCATGATTCCATAGAGAAGATTGTTGTTTTGTTATCAAATACATGGGGAGGAAACATAGATTCTATAATTGGATACCCTTCCCTATATCAAACAAACAAAATTTAGCTAACACCACAAACAAATAATCTTGTAATTAAACACACAGGCTGTCAGACAGCAGCGGTTAGATAGATTCAAGGTGTTTGGATTGAGTGTTGTTGGGTTTGACTGTTAGCTCTGAGTCAGATGTGGATGGAGCACCTCCACTGAATATTTCATGCTTTGTTTTCTTTGACCGAACACCTTGAAGCAGCATCTTCCACTTACCTCAGTCTCTGTTCCATGAGTGTGTGTGTGTGTGAGTGAGAGAGGAAGCGCGAGAGAGTATGAGAGCAGTTGCCTTTGTTTACACAGACGCCAAAGTGTGTTTAAGGGCTTTAATAGAATACACTCTAGTATTAGATTGTCACTATCTTGCTTGGCTGTGTGTGTGTGTGTGTGTGTGTGTGTATGTGTGTGTGTGTGTGTGTGTGTGTGTGTGTGTGTGTGTGTGTGTGTGTGTTTGTGTGTACAGCCAGAAATGTTTATGAAAGCGAGGATGTTTTTCCAGTGGCGCCTTCAAAAGAACACATGAATTCCGTCTGGCCTTGGCAATGGGACGCCGTGTGGGAGCTGCTGTTATGAGAGCGTGTGTGCACGTATGCGTGTGTGTGGCTGCGTTACATATCTCACAGGGTGCCGTGTATATTGCTGTGAGCATATTTTGATATTTCATCATCCATATCAGAGCAGATGTCATCGGATCTTTTGTCAGGCAGCGACACGGTGAGTGGATGTGGCGTTTTTTCAGACTGTACGATGGAATGGACGCGTCAGTCATCGTCTGGATTACCGTGTGTTTTGTGAGCGAGCTTCAGCCTTTCCACAGAGAATGTGAGGCCAGATCTAATCTCGCTAAGTCAGTCTTTCATCTGTCATTAGAACAGACTGGAGCAGGTGAACTAACTCCTATCTACCATCAGTGCGAAATTCCTGCAACCCTAATTTGATCCTAAAACAGCAAACGGATGTCTGTCTGTCGAGTTTCAGTGTGTGTGTGTGTGTGTGTGTGTGTGTGTGTGTGTGCTGCAAATGCAAGCAGCTGTTCTGCTGTACGTTGCAAGGATACCCAGGTTTACATTCTTACTGGATTTATCAAGACACACAATCCTCAAACTTGCCAGTACCATAATGCTTATTATAATTACACATATACAGTAAATCCATATACACAGACACAGCGACACATATACTCAAGCCTACTTAAGCCCGAGTTGCAGGTTTTGCCTGGATTAGTTACCATATCTTATTGTAAGTGAAAGAAGTGAGAAAGGCATAAAAACGAGTAATAATTTTGCCAAATTTTAACGCACTATAACCTAAAGATTTCTAGCATTTCTAACAGATAATTTTGCCCCATATGTAGATGTTCTAAAATGATTAGTTTCTGCTGACTGCATTGACCCAACATTTCCAAATGACAAGGCCTTTCTCTCCTTGTTTACTTCCTCCTCTTCTCCCTTCCCTCTGCTCACCCCTTGTGGCTGATGGTCTTGGCCCCCGGTTCAAAGCCCGGCGTCCATCTCATGTCGAATGTTTTATATCACTCTCCACTTTCTCGCTTAAGTGATTTAGCTGCTGCCCTCGCGCGCAGACATGCTT
This sequence comes from Epinephelus moara, assembly GCF_006386435.1. Classification (NCBI taxonomy): domain Eukaryota; kingdom Metazoa; phylum Chordata; class Actinopteri; order Perciformes; family Serranidae; genus Epinephelus; species Epinephelus moara. The sequence goes on from NC_065512.1 coordinate 26,383,343, forward strand.
GGCTTTCAAGCAGACACATTATACATCTTTTGTTGGCTTTGTCACGCAAACCTGCGTCAACCTGACCAATGAAATGCTCAAGCTCAGGTCTCCCCGAAGTGATTCAGCATCCATTTTGTCATTGAACTCCCTGTGATGTTGTTGCGGTTGCTGGAACTGCCAATGTGTCTCGATCTCCGTTTCAACTTATTGTTTTGGTTTGCCAGTCCTGAGGGTTGATGTAGGATCGTGGACATCCAGTGTGGCTTGTGAAGAAACTCGTTTTGCATTTAGCTTGCAAAAAGGAAATGGCATACTTTCAAGGGTGGTCAGACCACACTGGAGCTACAAAACCAGTAAATATTGAACTTAGAGTCATCAAGTAGCGAGATGGAAGACTCCAATGGGATTCCAGTGTTGCTCTGTTGCTGCTGTGAGATTGTTTTGGAGTCTCTCTGCCCCCTAGTGATCAGAAATCCTTTAATGCATCTTACTGTTTATCTTAAAAGACACTCCTGCTATCCAATTGAACCTTTGATTTTGGAAAATGTTAATTTGTTAATAGCTTTATTTAAATTTGGCAGTTACACCTAACTCTTCTCGGCTTAACATGTTGCTTTTTGCTTCAAATACGTATTGATCAAACACCCATTTGGGCCAATTAGTAAAAGCAGAGGAGATCCAGCAGCACTGTCAAAGTCCTGTGGTTGTGTTTGCATTTCCCTTCTTATTTTTCTCATCACCCATACTGTTTTTCGTGCATTTCTTTTTTTTTATTTGTATATTTTTCTGCCAGACTGTTGAGGCTGAGTGCTGTGAATTCATGGAGCTATTGGCTCTGCTCGGGTCCCTTGGAAGGACTCTGTTTGTTTGTGTTGGCCATTATATAACTGCCCGGCTCTCCACAAGAACATGTCAGCTCCCCACACACCCACACCCACACCCACACACACACACACACACACACACACACACACACACACACACCACCACATCCCCTAAATTACAATGACAGTGTTTCTACTTCAGCAACAGGCTAATATACGATACAGATTCTTTATTGTCTTCTTTTGGTGCCAGATATGTTTTTTGCATTATTACATGTGTGCATCTGTGTGTTGTAACCTTTATTTATCCACTTCAGTGTGTCCTCTGAGCCATTGTTCCTTTTCCCAGCACCGCCCGCTACATATCATATACCAAAGTTGCACACATTCACAAAGGTAGCTGCACAGTCTCGAAGAATATAACAATAGCCTGTTACTGTTGGGCGTTCAGTTCCTTGTTGTGGGGCACCTCCATAGTTGTTATTGAGAGCGGGTGTTGCCCATATACTTCCGCCACACACATTTTCAAAGCCAGTGCAGGCAATCACGTCAGTTCATGCTTTTGCTTTCCTCTGTGTGTGTGTATGTGTGTGTGCGTGTGTATGGTTGAATGAAGTGTTATACTGTACATGGCTCTGCTCTAACACTAGTGTTCCATTGCATCAGTCTCCTCCTTTCTTGTCAGTTTAGCTTAGTGTGGAGGCTTTCTCTGCTGCAGCCTTTTTGGCTGTGCGCTGCCTGGCACTTCGCCTTTTTGGAGCTGAAAAGAAGAGGAGAGGCTGGAAGAAAGGACAAGGCCTGGATTGAGTGCTCCAGTGAGAAAGGTCTTGAATCATGATGTTAACACTACACTATACAACCGTTGCTGAATAAAAAAAAACATACAGCCTTTTTAGAATTATTTTTCCTGATATCACAGTGTCCCATTCCAATCGCAGAGATGCTTTCACAATGTCAACTGGGCGCTCTCTCCACAGAAAGTTGATGGTAAAAACTTTTTGAGAATATCTTTAGGGATTTTTTTAGGTAGTCCACTCTTCTGGCATTCACCTTATCACCTCATATGTTTCAAGTTGCATCAGATCCTGCTCTGTTTACCTTCTTTTATTCACTTGCAAGCAACTGTAGAGGCTGAACACAGGGCCAAAGGGAATCCATGCGCTCTACTAATGTATGACAGCTCAGAAGTGCATCCTCAGTTCAAGCTGATCTATTTGCGTTCATTTTTTATTTCCATCGCTGCCCAAATTTTCAGTCCCTCCAGTACTGTTTGACTTTTTGAGGATCTTCCATAACCTTGATGTGCAAAAAAAAAAAAAAAAAACCTGAGCTAATTAAAGCATGCAGAGAAGCCCGCAGCAATCATACTGACTCCCACTCCACAACACAGCAGCCGGGAGGGGAATCTGACTGGAGGGAGGGAAAGAGAGGAAGAGAGAGTGAGAAATAGAGAGAGAGGAAGAAGAGAGAGGAGAGAGAAAGAGAGAGAGATAATGAGCATAGCGTTAATTAGAGACACCATTCAGCTGGCAGGAAAGGCAGGAATTACTCACTAAGCAAGGAAACTCAGCAATAATGTTGTATATGCTCACATGCTGTATGGTGTGTGCACATCTGTGTGTGTGTGTGTGTGTGTGTGTGTGAGAGAGAGAGTGGCTTGATGCACAAGAGAGAGACAAGGCAAGAGAGCACATTCATATGCTCATCCATAGCTGTATGCAGATTAAAAGACTGCACGATCATATGTCTGTTAGTGTCTCAGTCCCTCTTAAATCAGTGTCTCCTTCTTTATCTCTTCAAAGTATTATTATTATTATCATATGTATAGTTGTATGCTGATGCAGCGTCAGTGTGTATGTGTGTGTATGCTTGTGGGAGTGTGTCTCTGACACGCAGGGCCAAGGGGGAAGCTGCAGCCAAAGATGCAGGAAAGGTTTGTTCATTCGGGGTATTATTGCCTGTTTGCTTTTCTCTTTATGGGCCTTCCAGCGCAGGCTGGGGGTTGGCGGGTGAGCCCGTCACCCCGGGGCCCTGGTGCTGTTAGGACTTCAAAGCTGTTGGTAACCACAGGCTGAGGAATTCAACTTAACACACAGACAAATACACCCGCATGCACACACACACACACACACACACACACACACACACACACACAGCGACGCACAACCGGGCCTAAAACAGAAATGGAGGGATAGATAGATGGGGTGTTTATTTGTTGGAGAGGCCCCTGCCAGTTGACAAGACCACTTCACAGTGGTCAGTCTTTGTGCGTGTTTGTGTGTGTGAGTGTGAGTGTGTGTGTGCATATGTATGCATATCTGGGTATGTGTGTGTACTGTACACACACAGACATGGTATGCATGCTGTGTGTGCATGCAAACAAATAACAAAAAAACAAAAAGAAGAGAACACACATGTATAATTTATGTGTATACGTGCATGTGTGTGTTTCTTTGCATTTCCACGCATGCAGCCGATGGGCGCGGCTTAACACTGACAGACGATCACCATGGGACTGACATAACTAGTGTGTGCGTACATGCGTCTGAGCGTGTTTGCGTCGGCGGACAGGCAAGGACAGAGGGATGGACACCACGGGAAACGTCCTGTCTGACAGACACGGTGGATGATTGGATACACATGTAATGTAACAGGGGATGGGAATGGGGGGGTTGAGGGGTGGGACAGGGGAGTCACTCCATCATTCTTGATAGATGAGAGGGAGCAAGCTGAAGAGGGAGGAGAGGGGAGGTGAAGGCAAGAGAGAAAGAAAGCGAGCTGTCAGTGGGATATAGACCCCCGCTGTGACGTTACCGCTATCAATTCAACATCCACAGAGGCTGACATGTCTGTTTCTTTCTTTTTTTTTTTTTTTTTTCCAGTATTGCTCCACTAATCCTTTTCCTGAGCGCATTGCTCTCAAATGTTCCAGTAAGTTGGCTCGTAAAATAAAATGTTTCCCAGCAGAACTTGAAGACGCAGGTTACAAGATGAAATAGTCATCAGTGACATTTACAAAAGTCAATAAATATGTAGCTTGTCTTTGTCACTGTTTAATGTAATACTGATTTAAGTCATCACAAGGGATTATTCCTCTCAGTTTTCTATTTGTTTTGCATAAAAACATGACACATTACAAAACTGCTTTTGAATAATTGATTATAAAAACATTATTTGTAGGGCAAACGGCTTCCTCATTTATATTTGTAATTACTTGTATGGAGTCTGGGTGATCTACAACATAATCAAGAGCTCATTTGCATTTAACCTTTTTTTCCTCACTTCCTATTAGGCTACCTCTCTCTACCACTATCAGTGTGTCACTTCACAATTCTGTCCTTTATAATGTGCATTGCTTTGATTTCTACCTTCAGCAGCGGTTGGGGTTTAAACAACTGTACAAACAGCAAATCAAAGGGCCAAATAATGCAGCCAGAGCCTGTCAAAGAGTCTAATCTTAATGATCTACTCTTATAATACAATTACCAGCATTATAGTGAAGACTACCTAAACTGAGAGCAAGTTATGACCAAGACCACAGTATATCAAGACCGAGACAAGACCAACACTTCTGCCCCAAACTTCCGTTTGGTACGCATTTTTTCCGTTTCCACTGTGAAAAGTTGTGTATGGTATCAATGGAACCGTTCCAACCCGTCCCCATTTTTGAACACCCCTTCTGTTGGGGTACCTAGCACACAGATCTGGTACTATTAGGTGGAGCTGTGAACACTGCAGTCCATTAATTGGTCAATAGCGGACGGTCACTCTGCTCAGGGCTGAGTTGTGGTTGGTTTTGTAACCATTGTTCATCCTGTGGCAAGTTTTACATCTGTAAACTATAACTATAAAAATAAAGGATGTTTTGCTGCCTCTCGCAGCAGACCTGGGCCAACTACCACCAACTTTTAAAGTGGAACGTTTACTTGTAATGTTACTTTATCCATCAGCCCACCTTAAATTTCAATGTGACAGCTTTGACCATTACTTTAGTTGTTTTTGTATCTCTTGGATGACTTTAAATGTTTAAAAATATATATATTAATTTCGACCAGATTATGTGAACTGCATATATTCTAATCCTCACTTGGAGGAAAAAATGCACAAACCCGCTACTTTTAAATATTCCATTGAGAGAGACTCTCACTGCAGCCTGTTTTATTTGTTCTGAAAATGTCGGCATGCAACACCGTTCTGTGGACGATAAACGAGGTGCAGATGTTCCATCTATGAGGAAATACAGTATGTGCTGGACTGGCATTGAGTGACAACAACCCCGCCCACATTTAAGGGTACTGTTTGTAGTGGAAATGCAAAAAAGGACCTAGGGTCTAGGTACCATGTCTGAGGGGTAACTATTGGTTCCAAAGGTACCATACTGAATGTGGTGGAAACGGGGCTTTAGAGGGGTTTCAACCAAGTCATGACCAAAACCAGACCATAGTCTCACACTCCTGTGGTTCACACTCATGATAAAATGTTGTTTTAGTTCCATACTGTTTATTCTTTGGATGTATTAGTGTACCATGAGAACTATTTTGATAAAATAATCAAAAGGCATTTTGGAGGTGATTTTTATGTGTAAATTTCCCTTTGCTTTTCTATGACCAAGTAAATACAAACACTAAGGCGCTGAAATCAACTTAACCCTTTTTATTCCACTTTTTTGCCCAGCCAATTTATTGATATCCTGAACTATTGAGTTCCAGATAAGACTGAGACCTTGAAAAAATGGCTTTGAAAACCAGTCATGAGACCAAGACTGATCCCGAACACTACACTACTGAGCACTACAACTATAAGCAATAGATATTTAATGTGAGCTTATATGACATTCTGTGTATAACCTGTGAATTAAATAGGCCTTTTACTGTAAATGTAGCATTTCTTATGTCTGCTGTCCTTGGTGCTGAAGACGCCCTCAGCTGCAACCCCAGACACATTTAGGGGCTGCGGCTGTCAAGTATCTCTCTTATCTAAACACGTCCTGTAGGCATGTTTAGTGACACTGCGAGTACTTGTCAGAAGCATCATCTCATTGTACAGCTGCGATGCTTGTGGTAAAGAGAAGGAACTCTCAGTGTCATTTCAGTTTGAAAAGCCCAAGCGTCACCGCATAAATGTCTGTCTTCCAGCAGCTGTCTGATCTCGCTCGGCATCACAGATGTCAGCATAACAACCTTTCCGTTTCAACAAACACTGCACTCTTTAATGACAAGCCAGGCAAAGGCAGCGCTGTCTGCTTTAACACTTTTGAGAGGAAGGGCACAGCATGGAAGTCTAGTGGTAATTCTGCAGTGAGGCCTCAGCCTTTTAGCACATAGACAGTAGCCATTGATGTAGTGACACATTAGAACTGCTGCACTCATCTGTCCAAGAACTCAGATATCTCACTCGCAGCGTTTTTGGAGATTTTAGATCTCGTCACTTTCTGCATTGACAGCACCAACAGTTAACATGCTGGGGTATTGACTTAGAACCAGAAGAAGTGTAGGAGGATTTTTACACACATAATGCTGTATTTGAAGTCGTTTATTCTTTTATTTTTTTGGAGGTGCAGTCTGTAATTCTGAAGAAAGACAGTTGATTGTTGAATCTAATTCCCAGGTTGGCAAAAGCAGACGCTTTGGGTTGGTGGTTCAGTCTGACTGCCAACCCAAGGTTGTTGGCATTTGACGACCCAGGAATGGGACTTTCTTCGGGATTGCATACTGAACCCATAAATGATCAACGTAATGTTGGTTATGCCAAAGAAATACATTGTTTTCAAGCCTCAAGTTTGGTCATTGCCATCTTGGATTTTTGGAGCCAGAAGTGCCCAGGTTGGACAAGAGGGTTGAGCTTTGGAGGAGTGATTGGTGGATCTGAATCATTGGCTGTGTTGACACCTCACAGACAGCCTGTGACTCAAACCAGCCTTAATTATGCCTACATTTAAGCCCTACACATCAACAACAACGAAAAAAAACACACCCTCTTACAGTTGTCAAGAATGGGGAAATTACCCATGGAGACCAAAACTGTTCTATAAACCAGGCTGTAAACATGTTTATTTCTGCTGTAAAGTAGGGCATTTTAATATGGGCGTCAATGGGGAGTGACTCACTTTTGCAGCCAGCCTCAAGTGGCCATTTTAGGAACTGCAGTTTTTGGCACTTCCAAAGCTTTATGTCTTTATTTTATTTCATGTTTCCAATACAGCCAATCCTGACTCAAGGATATGTGTAAATTTGGGTTTTGTGCTTTGTCAATGAATCTGCTAATAAACAAAATATCACAGTACATATTTGTGGCTGTAGGTCTCAGCAAGCTGCCTTGAAAGAAAAAGGCTGAAAAATAATCCTATCCAGCTGATCCATGGTTTACCCGCAGTTGCTTTCTGTTTTTTCGAGTATGTTTTTTCCCTCGTACCTGTGTCTGCTTGTGTGTTGTTGACCTTGCTGTGGTAACCTTGGTATTTTTATTGTGTCTTCCATCTTAATCAGGTCTACAGGAAGTGAGGCTTCAGAGCTCCTCTGAGATCTGTGCGTGCTTGTGTGTGTGTGAGAGACAGAGAGAGAGAGAATAAGTGCACGACATAAGCGTGAGAGACATGTCTGTCAATATATACAGGTCATTAGTAAACCAGAAGTGAGCAGAGGTGAGGAAAGGAAGACAAAGTGCTTACCGCAGCAGGAGCTGCTTCTCACTGACACACACACGCACACTAACACACACACACACACACACACACATATTTTGATGCTGAAAAGTGCTTTAACTTGTTCTTTGCATTCATTTACGCTTGTCAAGACAATCCTTCATCGACCACTCATACATTCAAATGTCATCCTGTCTACATGTATCCATTAAGACATCAATTTCCAGAGTTTCCAAACTGTATGTACATTTTGCTCTGGCACAGCCTTGGGGTGTACTGGCTGCCTGTCAATAGTGTTCCCCCTGTTTTGACCCAGAGCAGGCTGGAATGGATCAAAGGAAGCTGGTCAGAGGCAAGTTTTAAAAATCCTGCATTTTCAGGGGCTGGAATGAAAAGCTGTGAAAAAGCTGCACTTGAGTTTTCAGGTCCAGTTACAGGTCCTAAGGTTGTCAAATTTCTATTGCACTCTTTTCATGCACAGTATGACCGAGCTTCCCAAGGTCTCCTGTGGGGAGACACTCTGGCAGTGTTGGGAACTCGGCTTATTTTGACTTTATACAATCCATTTAGCCGTTAAGTTGTGTTTGTTTATGGTGGGAGTCAGACTGTAGCCAAGATGCATCATGTTTCCTTCTGGCAGTAACATTCGTTTAACAGATTTAGACTTTGCAGTTCAATTAAGGATGTCCTGAAAGTAAACATCTATGAGACTGAAACCATGGCTCTCTACCTTTTACCTGGTTAAAGGGACAATGTAAACACCCATTTGTCGCAGCAGCTATATTGGGTGGTCCTAAAAAGGGAGTTGAGCCACAAAAAGGTCTTTGAGTTACAGGTCAATTTTTGTTGTGACCATCAAATATGACCTCAGCTTGAGCTTGTGCCCGGAAAAATGACGCTGTGGAGACAAGTAGCTGGTGTGACCTTTCTTTTTATGGTTACTGGCTTCACTCTAAGCAACAGAGCTCGCTGAAGAGAACTCTGGAGTAAAGATGTCTTATGGCTACAAGGCTTAACTTATTAGAGACACCTACATCAGCGGAAGAGACTTTATTTCTCTCTGGACACAGTGGACAAAAACATATATTTTCCATGAGCTGTGCAGAATTGTACCTTCTTTAACTGGAAGGAAATTAAGCAGTGTCAAAGGGCTCCATTCACTCACTGCACACACACACCATTACAAAAACAGTCACAAAAAAAGTAACCCATTTCAAGAGAACTTATGTCTCAGCCTGTGCCCCCGTTGAAGAGTCACTGATGTCCCAGAAAGTCTCTCTGAAATGATCCATAGACTCAGACTACATGCATCCTTGACTCTCCCTACTCCCACATTTGATAGAGATAAAGGAAAAGGTCCACGCACTCATTTACTGCATACTGTAGCCATCCCCATCCACCCCGCAAGAAGCAGAGTGGTGACATTTTACCTTCAGCTACGGCGGTTGACTTAGAAATGGTGTCAGATGGGATGACATGCCCTCTGGTGTGTGCGAGTCTACTTGTGTGAATGTGTGCATCTGTGAGAGAGAGAAGGGGGTCATTTGCGTGTGAGATATGTACCACTGTTGTGTATGCATATGAGTGTGTGTCAGTTTGTGTGTGCTGATTAAAAGCGGTCAGGCCTCAGTGATCAGGCCTTTAGCTGTCCCTGCACTCTGAATGCCAAACACAACAGAGCATGCCCAGAGCAGCCAAGCATGGAGACTGCAACGCTAGACCACACCGGACAACCTTAACGGTCTGCAGCTGTGTGTGTGTGTGTGTGCGTGTGTTTAGGTGTGTGTGTGTGTGTGTGTGTGTGTGTGTGTGTGTGTGTGTCTCTTTTCCCACTTCTGTGCTTGCCTTTATGTACCTCTTTGACCATACCAAGCAATCTAGATAAGAACCATTCATAGTGAATAGACTAGTTTTTATCTCCCAATGCCAATTTCCAGCATTTAAACAAAACACTATATTCAGACTGTTCTTATTCATTGTTTGTACTTATACCTATGAAAAGTAATGCATTATAATTTGTATAAAGCCCACCTAGTCATGAGCTAGGAGGCTGTGATCACATGACCTTTGCGCTGCAAGCTGTTCCTCTCTAATGATGGGAGCAAAGGAGGGAGTCAGATAACATTGTACAAAGAGCAACAAAGGCCATGTAGGGGGAAGAGATTGGGTTGTTGGATGAATCAAACGAACGCAGGACTTTGACGCAGGAGACTGACGCTTGTGTCCCGTGTGCAACCAAAAGTCAGTGCTGAGTTATTGTAAGTTAACGTAACCTTGCATTGTCACGTCGTCATGCTGTCAGGTCATCACGTCAGGTTTTCACGTTATATTAAGTACGTTATGTGACAATACCCAACCATGATTCTCATGATTTTCCTAAACCTAACCCTAAATAGTAGGGGCACTATTTTGTAAAATATCATGGCGGTAAATCGTAAGATATCATACGAACCATGTGCAAACTTTACATAAGATATCTTACAAACCGTTGTATGAGGATATGTTGCTATATTGGCAGCGTGTGTGTTGAATTTTATATACCTCTTTAAGTGCTTTCTCCATTATTTGTCTACCAAACTTTATTGATTTATTGTCTTTGTTCAGCCACAGTTTGTATGACTCAAACAATGCTATTCCTTTGCAATGAAAAAAAGTTCATATCAAGAAATAAATACAATTTATATGATGTTCAGATATCATGTGCCAGAATATCAAAACAAATTGGGCAAAATGTGACAGTTTGGCCATTTCTTGTGGAAAGGAAGAAAGTGTACTTTGCTCTTTTTTATATACATCTGAGGAAAATGATTGAATGTGAACAATTCTTATACATTTCTATGCATCTATGGTCTTACTCATGACTTAATTCTGATGGACACATACTGTATGGTTGCATTTGTCTTTCTCAGACATATGAACATTTTCTGGAATGGTTTCTTCATCTGTTTGTCTTGAGTTATATCTAAACCTCCATGAAGGCTCATTTATACTCCCTTTACATTCAAAAATACAGTTAATATGTTCCTTTCATGTGTCCTTTATGTTGATGTTGATATAGATACATCAACTAGATGGCATTGAAGAGCAGAGTCAAACGTTTCAAACAAACATGGTGATGGTGAAAAGGCTGTAATAATATACATTTTCTACCTTTTATTTATGTCTGTTGTGTCTTACAGTCATGTCTTGCCTGAAGTACGCTACGCTACCCCTACAACTTCTGGTGGTACTGCTTTGTTTTGTCTGTACTCAGAAAATGTGCATTAATATGGCCAAAACAGTACGGACAGAAGACTCAGTCTGTGTCCATAAATGTATCAGATATTGAGCATAAATAACCCCTCAGTTATACATTTGTCTAACATGCATCTTACATGTGCCTGTACTTAAAATCTGTCGCTATTTACTTTCCTGTTTTTAACATCAGATTTTTACCCCAGAGCTAAATGCTCAAGGAAATGCGGTTTTGTTTGGCGACTGCTGGGTCTCAATGGTGAAGTTAAAGCTAATGGGTTTGAAATAAACTTAGAATGTTAGTAGTGTTAAGCTGTCTTCATGATACCAATGAGCTGTTGCTGGTACAGGGACAAACCAGGCAGCTCATTATTCTGAGTTAGTCCCACAATCTTAGTCCCTTAACATTGGCTTTACCAAAACCACCACTGTGAGTCAACAAGTGCTCTCAATGCCAAAAAAGTTTAATGCTGCTGCCCTTAAAGTAGAGGCCCCTCGATCTCTGTCTTTGTCTAAGTCTCTCCTCTTGAAGAGGCTGGAATAAAGTATCACTTATACCAGGACAAAGGATCCAACCTTTAAAGGTTGAGGGATACTGTGGAGATGAGCACTGACCTTTCTCACAAATTACACTCAGTCACTCACTCATTCACTCAGTCACTCACTCTCACGCATACACACACACACACACACACACACAAATATGCATGGAAGGTTACAAGTGGCGTGAAGACGAGCAGAGAAAAATGGCAGACAGCGGTGTCCAACAAGATTACTGTACTCATCATCCACAGATTTCCCACCTCCTTCGATTCATTTCCCTTCATCTCCCCCTGTTCAAATGGATGGCACCAGGCATTTGTCAAGGTGAAGGTAGCACGGCCCACGCCTAGCGATACAACCGACCAATTTTTCCATTTCTTCCGCTCGGCTAGTCTTTTGCTATTAAGTGTTCAATTTCAGCACCTGGAGGCGATGCCAAAGTGCAAAGCCTCAAGGAATGTTAGAGAAATCTCACTGATTAATGCAAAGGCCTCTGAGCTGACTCCTGCGTGATTCGTTGCTTCTCTGACTGCCTTTGTGATGCTGTTGGTGCAAACAGCTATATTGATGTGTGGGGGCTGATACTGGCCTTTCATTAAATCAGTTTTTCACCTCCAATATGGTATGTTTTTTTATTCAATCACGACACAGTGCATACACAGGAATAAAAGTCTAGTTTCATCTGAAGTACTTGTATTATGAAAAGTTAAAATTTGCATGAAAACTTCCAAATTAAAAAGAAGTTTGTGGTAGATTGTGAGTTCCTGATCAAGAGGCATCTTGTGAACTCATTCTCGTGTGTGTGTGTCAATGTGTGTGTGTGGATTGGTTGGCGATGACAGCTCAGTGCCATGGGGTAATTGAGGTGTGTGGTATTGATGAGACCCCAACTCTAATGAGCTTTAGCCAATTAATCCATCGATTTACATGTAAATGGCTCCTGAAAGGTTACTGGCTGTGGCTGCCATCTGCATGTACTTACCATGCTAATGTCACGCTGAGTGACACATACACCCCCAACACACATGCAGGAATTTAAGGCTTTAGAGACGGAAAGTGTGGTAGAGAGAGAGAGACATGACTGCTTGATCGCTGATAAATTGCTCTGAATTCCATTAACAGCAAAATAAGGTGTTAATTACAGTGCCATACATTGACGGCAGGAGTGCACACCTTTTAATTATGAAGCAAACATCTTTCATCTAGTGTGTCAATCTCCCCCCCCGCTTCCCTGCACTCCACTACATCTGGATTGCGTTTTTTGTCTGCGGATTTTATTTTTTAACTAAATTATTTTGTTTGAAGAAACTATATATTTCAGTGCCATTCGGTTCTGATGTTAAGAAAGATAATGCTCTCTTGCTCTTACATTTCTTCCTTGACAACACTATATCTGTGTGGGAATGCAACAAATTCTAGGACACCCAATTGATTAATTTTTCAACCCAATAATTATTTTGTACGTGTCTTTGTCTGCCAGCATTATGTCTACCACCCAGGCCTTAAAGGGACAGTTCACCCCCAATTCAAAAATACATATTTTGCCTCATACCTGTAGTGCTATTTATCAGTCTTGATTGTTTCGGCGTGAGTTGCCGAGTGTTGGAGATATCGTCCGTAGAGACATCTGCCTTCTCTCCAATATAGTATAACTAGAAGGCACTTAGCTTGTGGTGCTCAAAGAGAAAAAAATAAATATATAAATAAAAAATACATTTGAAAAACTCAACGGCAATGTCTCTTTCCAGAAATCTTGACCCGCATGCTCAAGATAATCCACAGACCTTATTGTGAGCAGTTTGTCGTAGGAACTATTTTCTTTTTGCCGAGCTACATATGCTAACCCTATCACCACGCAGAGGGAGAGGAAGAAGATGCGTATCTTCCCATGGACGAGAGGCTCATGCTCGTGACAGCTTGAGATGTAAACATTAATGGCGTTGCCCTGGGCTGAGCTGTAACATTAGCTAGCTCAGTGGTGCAAAGTGAGCTAGCAGTAGAAGCAGACTTCCTTCTTTGCGGTGATGCAATTGGCAGATGTTTTTTAGTTGATAGGAAATAGTTCCTTCATGAAACTGCCCATGACAAGGTCTGTGGATTATCTTCAGTAACTGGGTCTTGATTTCTTTTCATTTTAAATATATATTTTTGGCGCTTTGAGCACCACAAGCCAAGTGCCATTTAATTCCATTACATTATAGAGAAGACAGACATCTCTACGGTTATCTCCAACACTTGGCAACTCACACCAAAACGATCTAGACTGATAAACAGCACTACAGGTAAGGGCAAAAATACGTAATATTTAATTTGGGAGCAAACTGTTCTATTAAGTTACGGAACAATTACAAAGTTGGGATTTCTGTCAGACATTCGTCAGTTTTTACACATAAAATCAACTATAAACTAATTTAAAACTGTTGGAGGCTTGAGGAAGTGAGCAATGGAAAGAAGTGACAACTTGTGCAATGTAGCACTCCTGAAGTGCATTCTAGTTTTACAATAATTATTCTCATTCATTCCATATGAATTTGAAGTTCTTCTTCTGGTGCGATGATACGGCAGCAAAGAATGGCTCATTCTGGTTTGCAGAAAATGGGCCCTGTAAAGTCTTTCACCTAAAACAATGTGGTAATGCAGAGTTCTGCTATCAGCCAGCTAACTGACTGGGGTTCAGTGTTAATTACCAGTGTGCTCAGCTTAACTGAGATACTCAGCAAATTGTCCCCAGGTGGGGAAAGAATAGGCTATCTTCATTTCACATAGCTGCAGTTGAGCTAATTATGGCGATGTGTGTGTGTGTGTGTGTGTGTGTGTGTGTGTGTGTGAATGAGTTGTGCTTGGAAAGATTGTATATACCGTAGATGGTGCTTGAGCTCATCGGTCCCGCTTGCATATAGTATGTTTGTGTGTGTATACGTTCATGCGTATCTATGTGTGTATGTGTGAATATGGCACATCAAAGAGCTTTGTTCGCTTTCTCTACTTTGTCTGCTTTGTATGTGTGTGTACGTTTGTACACTCAAGCAAGGCGAGACAAGAATTGGCACATGCTAAAACATGCAACTTCCAAAGCCAACAGTTCTGTTAAGTGAGATGTGCTGTGTTGTAATGATGCCATCTATCACTCCCTTCATCTCTCCATTCCTTTATCCCCAAACTCCTCCATCACCGTCTCTGTGGCCTCATTAATTTAGCCTGGACTATTTATGGGCCTATAAAAACAATAAGGAAAGAGAAGAAGGGTTTCGCTGGCACGACAGACGCTTCCAGTGCATGGGAAAGATGGGGACGCCTGTTGAGTTAGATGGAGCATACCACATCACTTTGAGTTAATTGCACTGGATTCTTAACATCTGGTGAGATGTTTTCATACGTGCAGCATGTTCTTTGACATATCACAGCTATTCTGTCAGAGCATAAGTGAAAATTAAGTCTATCTATGTGGACTGACTTTTAGGCATTGGAGGGTCCAAATGATATCTGCATACCCTCATGCAATGCATTGATTTGATATTCCAATCTACTCGGACATCAAAATGAAGGACTTTTAGCACAATGTGAAACCATCACAAACTGATTTCAATATTTTTTAAAAAGTTAACAGGTAATAAATGTAATTTTGTCTTTTTCCAACTGTGGTCATTTTCAAAAAGAAAATCCTTTCAAATAAAGAACCAATTCAGGTAGCACATCCTAGGGTACAAAGCTGAAACCCTACGATATGGTTTCTATCTTCAAAGCAGTTTGGGAGTCCAGCAATGTACAGTATTAAAGGTATACTTAACACATAATGTTGGTTATTCTTTGTAAACATGCTCACTAGCGAAAGTGGAAGTGAAAGCCAACTCCACATACACCTTGATTTTGGATTGAGTTGGGCTTTTCAACTCACTATATGTGCATTTTCAGCACTGTCTCCACAGTTTTAGCAGCTTCCTCTTGGATGCATGCTGCTCACAGTCTGGCACCTGGTTGCCACCTTTTTTTAAAGTCCTGATATCACCTGCATGCTGTGCCCACGAACATCCCAATCCAGCATAATCAGAAGGAAAGAAGAAAATACCGGCAGAGGGCAGCGTCTTTACAGATAAATACATCCCCACACACTTCTAAAGGTTCATACGTGATGATTTAAAGAGATTACTTTTGTATGAGGAAAGGAAAATCCTGCACAATATAACTTTAAATTTGTCACAACCAAATTCAAAATAGTTCTGGCAATCAAAAATAGCTAAAGGGTAAAAAATGAATGTGGTTTAACCTTCCTTTTATTAAAATCTGTACATAATATTAATTCATTCATTTTTGGTAACCTCTTATCCTGTTAGGGGTCGCAGGGGGGCTGGAGCCTATCCCAGCTGACGTTGGGCGAGAGGCAGGGTACACCCTGGACAGGTTGCCAGACTATCACAGGGCTGACACATAGAGACAGACAACCATTCACGCTCACATTCACACCTACGGCCAATTTAGAGTCACCAATTAACCTGCATGTCTGGACTGTGGGAGGAAGCCAGAGAAAACCCACACTTACACAGGGAAAACATGAAAACTCACACCCCGGGGTTCGAATGAATAATGAAAAGGTCCTGATGTCCTGAGGTCCTCTGATTTATTGCTTGTACCACAGTTATGATTTATGTAGCCTAGGTCACAAAATACAATTTGTGTCTGCTGGCTCATGCTTCTTACATAAAGTAACAATCACACTAAATTCTTTTTTTATTTATTTACTTTTTTACTTGTTATAGCAACCAGCACGTTTCGCCTTTTTGGAGGAGTAGTAAGCAAAAAAAGTCAAAAGCCTGGTACAGTAGTGCTTATCACTGAAAACCCCAAAATATTTGATCTTATGGACAGAAATGACAACAACATAAACAACTATGAACATTAGAAGGACATTTTGAGCATTGATGCGTGTTATTTATTGCGTGAACATCGCAGGCTCACTAGTATATAGGCCGAATCACAATGTTAATTTACAGTAACTTCCAGGTGGAAAATCCTTGCGTCACATCCAATAAAATCAAACGGCGCTAAGCAAATGCTGCCTCAATTTGTTAGTTTCTAGCCGCCTACAAAAATCTATATCACTTTAAGTGTATACTATATTGAGAATATTTTCAGCACTTTACCTTGCCATCACAGACTCCACTGACAAAAATGGTCATTTTACATCGCAGAATACTGAGTTGCTGCTAAAATAAGCACAGCTAAAACGTCAGATAAGTCGGACTGCCGTGTTTAACTATGTAGCTTTAAACGTTACAGCCAAGGCTGAAAATGACAACAGATTGTTGTTGTTAGCACAACATCATGATACTTTGGTCTATAAGTGATTGACTAACAATGTGTGATTGGAATCAGAGCTGCAGGGAGAAAATAATAACCGTTCACCCTGCATTTACATACATACTTTATTATCCTAATATGAGCGTTATTTTGGAGGATTGCCTTTTCAGCTTGCTGTGTTTAATCAACTGTATCAGCACAGCCACTCAGCTACTGGTCTGCACAATCTGCTGCCTGTTGGACTGTCCTTTCTACACTGTGTGTCCTACAGACTGTTTGAGGCTCAAGGGCTTTAGACCGCATGATTCCTCTCAGCCGGTGAACTATGGTAACCTGTGGCTGCTGTCAGTTAAGAGTATGTAACAGACACTATAGACTAGTCCATATGGGGTTGTAACGTGCTCCTATTGGCTCCTTTGAGTCTTAAAACACGGGGCCACATGAGGCTGCATGGAGCTCAATGGGAGGCCGTTCACACATGCTGTTGTCAAGTGTACTGTAAGGCTGTCTGCTCCCTGGGCTTGAGCAGTAGAGGATGATAGAAATGAGATTTAGAGTATGACATTAACAAATTGGTTTGTACAGGTGTTTAGTAAACGCATCAAAGGGTTGTAGCTGCGAGTGTGCATTTGAATATTTATCAGTTTCAGCTTTTTTTGTCATTTTAAATGAAGACCTGAGAGCATCATCATGACAGAAAGAACAGTTTATGAAATGCGTATAAAATAAGTCATCCATCTAAACAGTGAGGCACAGTCAAGTGTGCACGTACATGTTTGATGGCTTCGACAGAGTCTGTAAAGATTGTGAGCTCTGTGCAGTGTTCACGTAGCCACGCCGCGCTCTGCATCTGCCTGCAATAAGAACCCGTCACCAGGTTGCTTTTTAATGATGGACTGCTCTGGGTGGCTGTTATTGGGGAGAGTGGGGGTTATCACCATGCAGAGTGAAATACCATGTGTGCGCCCAGCGGGAGAACATTCCTTCTGGCCCCATGATTTCCTCAGGTCATTCATGCAGTCCTCATCCCCACTGTAATGGCATTGTCCTGGGGCTCAGCCGCCCCGCCAGGCCCCCCACGCTTCAGCCTTTGGCCTCCGTGACAGCACTGCCCTTCAGCTGCCTGTCAGCCGAACCCCGAGCCTGGGGTGGTTGATGGGAGAGTGGGAGGGGTCATGAGGCTGGGGCTGGGGCTAACTCTGCATTCAGGTCGTTTGAAAAAAAAAAAAGAAAAAAAAAAGATGATGGATGTCATAACAGAAGAAGCCTTATTTATGAATAAAATATTACCTTCATCTGATAAAAGCTGAATCGCTTATACTATATAAGTGCGCAGTGTAAATTACTACTTGTCTGCTTAATTTCTGATTGATACTAAATGCACATACAGCCTGGTGGCGGAGGAAAGACTCAGTTGCATTTGACCATGAAATGATTATCAGCTGTTGTGTTTAACAGGAACTTCGCTTTTGAGTGCCATCAAGCTTTTCACACCTGGAGAGCTGAGAGCTCGCTCTAGCATTCACAGCGCCTGGCACTTAGAGTGGCAGTATATTTCCGTCTCAGCTTTCCACTGAATTTCTATAGTAATGTGGCAGTCGCATAACAAAACAACACCTCCTTCAAGCATTTGCCCTACTAAATGAGGACATCATCTGTTGTCACTTATTTTGGTCATATGCTGAGATACATACATGAGGCTATGTGAGCTAAGCAGGGGAACACAGTCGCTGGTAGAGCCTTGAGAGTGAATCTGCTGCATTGACTGAGTGGATGTATGGAATGAAAGCAGAGGAGGAGGGACGGCATCTGCCACTACTTATGAATTCAACAAAGAGAATGCATCTTTTCTCAAAGCTTCCCTCTCTCCCCTTTTTTCCTCTTTCTCTCTGCATTCTGTGCGTGTAAAAGGGGCTGTTCATCATTATTCAAGGACGGAGCTGATTAAAGGTGATTAAGCCCTGCCCATCCATCACTCTCGCCTTTCAGCCTGTCACTGGCCCCAGAATTAAGGGGGACACCGGTACATGTATGTGTGTGTGTGTGTGTGTGTGTGGGTCTATGTGTGTGTGAGAGAGAAAGAAAGACCGTCCATCCAGTTTTGTGTTTTCCCAAAAATTCCCCATTACACTAATTGCAAATAATTTCTCAAGTAGAAAGAAATAATATACTTGGCTCCCTAATAATGCTTCCTAATACTAAAATAATACACAAAAAGCATTCACATTGCGATCTGAACTTAAATGGGCCGTGGCAGTCCATTCTTTACAGGGCTCTTTGGCAACCCTATGATGAATGTCCACTTTCTCCCTTGATTAATGGCGGCAGTAAGAGCCTTTCTTGCTCTCGCCATTCCTCATAACATTAACCTACAGTTACGCTAACCGGTGATGCTAAAAGAAAGGATAATTTCCCTAAACAAGAGTTAATTGATTGGTTTTGCTGGTGTCCTGTTCTTGTTGACAGTTAGACGTCTAGCCGCACAGGCTGTTAGCCTTTCAACGAACTGCGCAGACTGTGGGAAGAGAAGAGTTTGACTAAGATGTTGTTGTAGGAAAAGCATTCTTTCAATGCAACTGCACATTTGAATAAGGACTGAAGGTGTTTTTGCACATCGTGACTCTTCCCAGGGTGGGTAAAGCTTCTGAAGCAGCATTTCGGCAATCACTGGGCACTATAACTCTCCAGCTTTTTAAGACGGGGTGAGCTGGTTTCATTGCAGGTTTTACAGAGTGTTGAGTTAAGTTTCACTAGCCGTGGTCAGAGAGGAAGCTGTGGACGACACAGACTGGCCAGTATCTGATTTCTATTAAAAGGCCAATATCGTCCCTTAACAATGTGAGTCAGCTTACGTTTCTGGTGCCCAAAGAAGTGCTTCTGTGATTGATGGTCAGATGTATGTGTGTGTGTGTATATGTGTGTGTTGTGTGTGTGCATGGGTGGATTATGAGACAGTGGGCCCCTGGGCACAGATATGCAAAGGGCCCCACCACTTCTCCTACATAGAAGCAAAAAACACAGACTTTGTGATGATTTTGTGTCTGTTTGTAGTCGCCATGCATCTCTTTGTGGTGTTGTATCTCTTGGTGGTCATTTAATGTCTCCTTGTGGTTGTTTTGTGTCTCTTTGAGGTATTTTTGTGTTGTTTTTGTTGTCATTTTGTGTTTCATTGTGGTTGTTTTGTATCATTTTGTAGCTGTTTAAGTCTCTATAAGGTAATTGTGCATCTCTTTGGGGCAATTTGATGGGGTTTTTTGGTCATTTTGTCGCAACATTGTGTCTCCTTGTGGTTATTTTGTATGGATTTATAGTCATCTGGGTCTCTAAGGTAATTTTGTGTCTCTTTGGGGTAATTTTTTGTTGTTTTGTAGTCATCTGTGTCTCCTTGTGGTTGTTTCATGACTCTTGTTTTGCGTGTCTGTGTTGTTGTTTTGCCTGTTTTTGTAGTTATTTTGTGCCTCTCTGCAGTTCTTATGCATCTCTTTGCGGTCTGTTTGTGTCCCTTTGTGGTCTGTTTGTGTCCCTTTGTGGTCATTTTGTGGTATGTATCAATTTAAGTGACATTTTGCAAATTAAGGCCAGGGGGGCCCCCCTGACACTTTTGCCCTCCTGGGTCTGTGCCCAGTAGGCCTCTTTAGTGATCCTCCGTGTGTGCATGAATATGTTTATGTGGGTATATACTGTATGCGTACTGGTGTTGACGTGACACAGAGGCACTCTGAAAGCTTTGTATTTAACTCAGTTTGTATTGCTGCCTCACTCCTCAAGAAATAATAGCCTTATCAGTATGACTAACTCCGCACACAAACATATCCTGCTTTACAGGATCCAAGATTGATAATAATAGAACAAGGCAGTGTGTGAGGCAAACAGTTTTCAATGGTGGTGCTTGAGCATATCATTTTGGGCACAGTATGGCTTTGTGTGTGTGTGAGCCTGAATATTTGAGCGTACAGTATTTGCACATAGCGGCAACTCCAGCGAAACCCGTAAGCATCGCTTTGGGACGATGACGACTACAATCTGGTTATTTAACTTTGTTTCCCACTGTGATGAGCTGTCGGTCCACAGACTCCCACTAAAGTTAGCTCTGCAGGGTGCCACACAAGAAATACACTTCTGCTGAACCTGCATTTCTCCAAGTGTCTCAACCCCACCACCACCACCACCACCACCACAAGCACCAAGCACCCACTCCACCACACCCAGAAGGCACAAACTCCCGGAAAATAAAGTTTAGCAAGTCAGTAACACACAGATGTGATACACCAGGGGATTTTTGCATTTGTTGCATTTTGACTTCCTAATGTCAAAACTTCATCTTTTTGTACCATACATTTGTATTATTATCTCAATTTGTCTGGTTTTCATTTTGCAAACCCTCACATGCTGTTACATATTTTTTGTGTGATATTATCCAGGTTGGTCACTCCTCTCTGTAAGAAGATAAAAATTCTTATAATAATATTGTTCTTAATCCAGCATCTTAAGTATACTTGTAAAGATGAAACACATGGCCACTCAATGACACTACACTGGTGAATTGATGCACAGCTCCCGTGGTGCTTTGATCCTGCCAATTGCTGCAACTATATTTACATTGCAGCTTTTCTGTATCTATAAGAATTGCTCAGGAGACTCTCTTATGAGAAATGGTCTTCATATATTTAATGTTCGTTGTAGTTATTTTTGTTATTCCTAATTGGCCCCTAGTGTGTTGTTTCACGGAGCCCTTAATGGATCTCCACAGCATCCTTGGTGGTGTGTGTGTGATTTGTGCGTGTGCGTTCTAAGATTAGTACAGGAAGTTTGCTTTGAATGGACCCATGTGAATACTAGCCATGCTTGTGTCATCAGTGATGACTCATCGCTGCACGCACACTATGCGCACAACGTGTTGTTTACACACTCAGCGGGATTCTGTGCCCGTGGTCGGACACACCGGATGCGTACATGTGTGTTTGATTTGATTGTGGCAGGTGTGCATTTCTGTCAACTTGTGGATGATATGGTGAGTGTATGCTTAGTGTGAGACAGAAATGACTTCTGATATTTTAAAACAAGTGACAACAACTTAATGTTAATTAGTTGTTTGCACCCTTGCATGCGTGTGTGATCATATGCGTGCGTATGGCATATGCTGCAGCAGCTGGGGATGATGGGACAGGGAGAGGAGGAGTCAGAGGAGGGGGTAAGGCGAGAGTCTTGATGTGTACTTGGATCGTGCCAGGATGTCTGGCCCTGTCTGTGGTTCACCTGCGCTGGTCTGTCACTCAC
The DNA here is from genome assembly GCF_006386435.1 of Epinephelus moara. Taxonomy (NCBI): domain Eukaryota; kingdom Metazoa; phylum Chordata; class Actinopteri; order Perciformes; family Serranidae; genus Epinephelus; species Epinephelus moara. The sequence goes on from NC_065512.1 coordinate 26,405,138, forward strand.
ACACTTACACCGGCAGAAACGGGTGCGCACATGCATACAGTAACACACACACACTTCCAAGGGCATAACATGTGCATACATTCTCTCTTTGTCTTTGTCTCTCCCTTTGCCTCACACACACACACACACACACACACACACACATGCATAACTTACACCTAAATCACTAGATGCTGATTTATAGAGTGGTTTATCTGTCTCTCTGTGACCCAGTAACCGCTACCCCTGGGTCTCTCCCCTCCTCTCTCTGACTGTCTCAGCAGCAACACATGGCGGGACACCCTGTGGTGAGGTGTGTCAGTTGAGGAGTGATTTAGCGCTGCTCTGCCCCAACTACTGCTGAGACACCTGCCCCAGGAATCCTGCTGCACACATGCACACACACACACGGATACACACAGATGCATGAATTCGTACATGTGCACAGAGCGGACACACGTTCACATGGCAGTTCAGCGCTGCCATAACCCCCTAATACACAGAAAGTCCCTATTGCCTGAGGAGACCCCATTTCTGCCATTTCCGCAAAGCATTGCATACCAGCTCTCAGCGGATCATGCACTAAAATGTTCAGTTATGAATTCCTGAATTTTCTCTAGCTACTTAATCCTTTCCAGAGGGACCCAATGTATGCTGGGGCTGGACACTATCCCAGCATGCACTGGGTTCAAGGGAGGAAAACACCCTTGAGCGTTCACCACCGTCAACACCACACGATCGCATTCGCACTAGAATCCAACAAAAACACTGAACTCATATTATTAGCTATTATAGACCCAATAGGCATTACACTGTAGCCAAAGCAAATCCCATGGACCATCAAAGCTATGTCAGACTTTGTAACAAGCCAGACTGAGTTGAGGGCATGTGATTTAGTGCTTTTTTAATGTATAGAGATATGGTAAAATTGCGAAGCGTTAGCCACCATGACATCTTCCTAAAGAGAAATTAAAGTAGAAATCTCTTGCTACTGTAAGACAACAGTCAGTCCATCTTCCTTAAAGGTGCTGTTGAAGGTACATGTGTATTCAACACGATGTTATAGAAAAGGCACTTTCTCATTCGTTTGTTATGCAGGCAAATTAAGTCTCCTCCACGTCAACATGCTTAAATTATTTCTATCCAGCAGATGTGCTTTTCCATGACAACAGTATAAAACAATCAGTGGCTGGTGTTCCAAAAAGGAGTCCAAAGAAAGTAACAAATAATTATTCACAAATGTTCATTTGGATGAATATGTATTTTCCAGATTTAATGGTTATTTGCTTGATTAAAAAAAGATATTCAGTTGCAATAATAAGGGCGTCGACAGCAAATGAAACTACAAGATCACATTTGGACATACCTAGACTAAGTCTAACATCCACGTCTGTGACTTCCTGTGTCTTGTTCTTGTTTCGAATTATTCTCTTTTGTTTGCTCTCACAAGAGAATGTCACAGGTTAGGAGCGTCACCGGGGAACATAACAAGGCATCAAATGAGATAGGGCTAATTTGAATGCTCAACACTGCAAGTGGAGGGGGCTGCGACATTGGCATGAAGCTGTGAATGTGATTATTATTTTGTTATACGAAACCTTGATCAAATTGCCTCTCATTTTATCCCCCGCGGCATGCAGGGGAATCCTATTAGCCACCTCGGGCATGGGCTACACAGAGGAATTCTCAGGCCTTACCAAATAGATTGTGACCTTCCTGCTTTTGTCAGAGATTCATAGGGTGATGTTCACTGTCAAGGTGAGAACTAATGAGATACATGTGAAATATTTGATTTGGTGTGAGGTAATGAGATAAGGTGTGCTATTTTGGAATAAGGTGTAATGTGGTTTTTGCATGACGTGGTCTAAGATAAATATTTCAGGTAAAGTACTTTGAGCTGATGAGCCATTTTTGTCTTCTTTGTATTATATGGCTCCAGCTGAGCCCTTCTGATCACTGTTTTCTATTGAAATTCAGATCCTGTATGAAACAAAACATCCCTTACATGTCTTTTTTCTAGGAAATACACCTTTAGAATGCCTAAGTAAAAGGGAAAAAAGAGTGAGAGCAAGCATTTTAGCTTCAATGGAACAGTGGAAACTAAAAGTGGATAAAATCGTTATGGATCATATCCCTGTTTTTACGATAGTTTATGTTGTCTCCCGTAGCAATAGATGCAAACCAGATGTTGGAATTTCAGCCCGCTGAACGCCAGTGTTGCCGTTATTTGTTTCAGAATGAAACTATTTATATTCCACGACATTCAACAAGAAAATCAACAATAAGGTGTTGATCAGAGGGCAAGTGAGAGAAAAAAAATGAATTCAATTTCATCCTGCGACAATCCCCCAAAGATTATGCTTTGTAAGATGTAGAAAACAACAGCCAGTATCAGTTTGATCTAAGTGTGTCTTTTTTTCCTGTAGTTTTCAGTTCATCCCAGCCTCCCTACTCTAGTGTGGGTAGTGCGGGTCCCAGTGAGAGTAACACGGTGGGCAATATGAAAGCCTGAATGTCATGTTGTTTGAGGTGAGAGGAGCCTGGGGGCTTTTTAGCATATGGCAGCAGCCCCGCACTGAGGCTTGTGTGTAGGTGTATGTCAGTTTATGCATATATACGTGTGTGTGTGTGTGTGTGTGTGTTTATATGTATGTGTGTGTCCTTCAGCCGTCCTCAGGTGTTCCAGCAGTGAAAGTGGTCTTCCCTAGTGGGCTTTACTACACTTCTCCACCCAGACCTCAGCAGGCAGAGTAGCTTCTCCCTGATGGGGGCTCAATGTCAGCAACCATATGGACGCCATTTCGTATGAATTCCAACAGACACTAGAGGGATGGCAAACTGGAGGCAGAACACAGTAGTCATATTTATAAGAATTTAAATCAAGTATGGAAAATAAAGATTCCCTGTGTGTTATAGGTGGAGTCAGTGATTCTGGAGAAAGATTACCCAAACAAATACACTCCACTGGGCATGTACAAGATTTATCATCCCTCTCGCTCCCACTGCTTTTCTCTTTATACATCCATGGCCTTTCCCCTGTCCTGTGCACAACCACGAAGGCCCCTTGTTGCGGATTGGCTGAAACAGTATAGTGTGGCTTGGTCCCAGCCAATCTATTTGTTTCCCATTTACAGAGCCAGGACTGCGTGTGAACACCAGATTTTAATAGTGCAGAGAGCTAGTGGACCGTGTGGAGATATTCACTGAATTTGACAAAACCTGTATTGCCATAGAATAACTGACTCCACCTTTAGGTGAAATTAATTTATGTTTATATGGAATGTCTTTAAAATAAAATTCAAAAAAGGAAGTAAATACAGAAGTGGCTTAATATAATAGCCGAAAAGCTTTGAAATAGCACTTGCATCATTATTAAAACTCAAAAAAACTCAAGATGATAAACTGGAAATACTTGAAATGTATTTGCGTCTTACCACTATTGTAGTATTTATCAGTTTTATAATAAATTCTGTATGTATAAGAACATATTTAATAATATCAGAGGTTTGCGTGTGCGTGCTGTCTTGCATCGGTGTGATTATAAAAGTGCCCAACATCAATTCCTTTGTTTAAGTCTTGCCGACTGAGCACATTGAGTGAAGTGGGTCACCATCATTGTGTGTGTGTGTGTGTGTGTGTGTGTGTGTCCAGCAGCATTGTAGATGGCCTATTTTCTCTTAAAGAAGAGAGCGTGTCCTCTCTGGCACTGGTCAATAAAACCGTCCTGGGGCACAAAAAAGGACCTGGCACACACACGCACACACATACACACTCACACGTACACACAAACTCACACACGGACACATATTTACTTGTTGTTGAAAGATGCATATGGAATTGAGAGTAATTACCTTGAGTTTTTCTACCCTGTCGCTTTTCACTCCAGTTTTCCCACCCATCCATCTATCCACTCATGCATCTGTCCATTCCCCACTCAGATTTTTAATGATTTTAATTTTACTGTCAAGAGATGATGTTATTGGACTCGTAACAGGAAGTAAATGCACTGTAATTGATTACTTTATATATAATTACATTCCTTTAGAATTCCATTTCCGTATCAATGCTTGGATTAATCCCCTACTTGTCAATGGTAAACCAAGCAAAGGATGGAAATCTGTCTGAGTTCCACATCAGCTTTCCCATATCAGCATGGAAATGGTGACATGGTTGCCACAGGCTACAATTGTCACACATGGGATTACGGTACAATGGTCGGCCCCAGCTCTAAATCACCAAGATGACGACAGCTAGTGTGTTTGTGTGCTTGGTGTACATGGCTGGTTATCAGTTGCATTCAAAGCAGCACAATAGTGCTGTAAAGGATGAGTGGAGGCAAATGGGTTTAAGGCCAGTTAGGTTGTGCAGTGTGTGTTTCCAAGGAGTGTAGCAGCGGAATGTGCATGTGTGTGTGTGTGTCTGTGCATGTTTGGGTGAGTGTGAGGGCATTTAGAGGTCAGTGTCGTCTTCAAACACAACACGATGAATGCATATACACAAAGATACACACACGCATACTAGTGTGTTGGCCTGGTGAAAAGTTAACACAAGAAGTGGTACTGTGTGTGATGGCTCAACACAAATAGGTTTACTGTTGGTGTGTGTGTGGTTAACATGGGAATGTGCCAATATGTTCTTTCTGTCTCCTATACTCTCAACCTCCTTCATCCTCTCCTTCTTCTACATCTCCCCAGCTTCTTTGGGGTGAAAACAGGACAGACAAATTTGTTATGAGTGTGGTAAAGTTATGTGTCCCGGCATGTATAGCAGTAGAATTAACGTCACCTCAGTGTGTGTGTAGAGAGAGAGAGAGTTTTGGGTGGTTTTCTGGCTTGTCCTGGATTTTCTCACTGACCTGGCTGATCTCTGGAGTGTGGAGTGTGTAGCAAGCAGTTATTACATCCTTGATGGATACAGCAGGGAGTTGATCCATGCCTCTGCGTGTGTGGGGTTTGTACAGTACTTGCCCTGTTTTGCCCCAGTTTATTGTCCTTCACTTAACAGCAGCTACACACACACACACACACACACACACACACACACACACACTGTATGCTATTTTAATAAAATAGCATTTTCATTCTCATGCTCCATTTCTTTAGTTTTAAGAAACTATTACAAACTATCACATGCGGCGTCCTTACATACCCTCATAATGAAATTCTATACTGTATATCAAAAGTCCAGTGTGTAGGATTTCGGGACATCTATTGGCAGAAATAATATATATTTAAGCAACAGCTCATGACAGACTGTGGTACATTGTGATTATATGGGGCATTGTTTAGCTCAACGCAAAGGGGACTTTCACAAAATATCTACCAAGTATGGCAATATGAAAGTTACAGACACGCTCCAATTTATGCTGTTTTTATTAACACATTCATAAAGCATTCTGACAAATAGATAGGTCCTCCTGGCTACCTGCACATAGTGCAAAGCAGTTACTTTGCAACGTACTAGCTTGTTATCCCTTTTAAACACAGATCGTTTTCATCATTTAACTATTTATTTGTAAGACGTTGTTTGTTGCCATTTATTGTACAACCAATTAAAAACTGTCTAGCGTCAGTGGGATGATTTTGAAAACTGCTCATAGGCTTAAACTTTTTGTTAGGTGGAGGTGCGTCGATTGCTGTGGTGAGGATGTTGCTCCTCTTCAGAGTTTTGGTTGCCAATAACTTGTTTTTTCCAGTTTCCATTTTTTGCATATTTCTGTATGTCGTGTTTTCAGATTAACAGATTTTCCCCCTTGGAAATACGCACTCCTCAATCCACTCCTCCAACCTTCCACCACGAAGGTTGAAGTTGACAATAAATGTACCCATATTGTAGCAGTTTGCTAGCTTGCTAATTAGCTAACTAACAAACTGGCTAGTTAATTAGATGTTACCAGTTCCTATGGTTATGTGGCTTTGAAGAGTAATATGTAATACAGGATTAAAGGTCATTGCCATTATGTATGGTTAGTAAACCATGGCTAACAAGCAATCAGATTGCTTCACCAAACCTATCCATTTTATAAAATATTCATAACTAACTTTTCATTAGTTTATAATTACCTGAAAATAAGAATGATACTGGCTGTTGTTTTCAATGCCTTCGAATTAGTCGTTTATATCTACATATGGAGCAGGGCCATTCGCATTTTTGGGTTTTCACATTTTTGTGTTGGCCACCATAGTTCTCCTGCACACTTGGCACACACAGGTTTCACATCTGCAACCTCACCACTAGATGGCACTAAATCTTACACACTGGACCTTTAAATAGAAACATAGTCTTCTCTAAAGTGATTTACATTGAGCTTGTTATTAATAACAATGTGAAAATTTCTTATTTTTCAACATTGTTATTGACATTTCTGAAATTTATAAGTATCTTGAGATGTTAACTGAGTCACGCCCCATGCCCCTCAGTCTTTTCATTGGATTTAAATTGTCTCAGACTGACACCACAGTGCAGCAACTAAGCAAACAGGTATTTTCTAATAGACATCCGATGTGTTTATTCTTCTAATTTCCCCTTGAACTGAGCAGAGAGAGGGAGGAAACAAAAATAAATTCAGCCTTTTATTATTAATTTATTTGAAGGTTAGACTGAAAAATGATGGTCAATCTTTGTTACTATTAAAATCTAATTTAGTGTAGGCAGCATACTTTGGCGAAACTGCTTGTTTGACAATTATATAACATTAATCACTAAAATACCCCTAATCTACTGGAAATAATTGTGTTTTTAAAGCTGAACAGTAATTATGGGAAATCAGTGTTTTTGGACAATACAGTGGGAAAGATGTATCATTTCACACTCAAACGCAGTATCAGCGGTTGCTTTGATCATAAAACCTCAATGCAAACAAACCACACACACACACACACACACACACACACACACACGCATGCACACACCCACGCAGTATTTGGTCTGTTAGTGTGATAATGTGTTTGTGTGGCCTGGTGTTTTTTTCACTTACAATCACGTGTTTCCTTTGTGCTTTCCTGTCTGCCACATGTAATGTAGACCTTCCTCACTTTGCACTTCCTCCTCATCCTCTACCTCTGTTTCACCTCCTCACATCCTCCTCCTCTACCTCCCTTCATCTTCCTCTGCTTCCTTTCGTCCTCCTCTTATCATCCTCATCAGGCTGCTTTATTATGCAAATCAGTGTTGGATCAGATCACTTAATTAAGCTTTACTGTGCCAGTTTGCGCGTGCGCTCGCATGCACGTATACACACAAAACTCACACTAACACAAACACATACACATGGTAACTTTCTTTCACACAGACAGAAACTGCTGGTGGTTGTGTGCTATGATGATTAGTATTCTGGACTCTGAGTCACACACACACACACACACACACACATAGAATGAATCTAGGCAGCAGAAGTGTCTCTTTGAGTGTGTATAGATAAACAGACTTGAATAGCGGGGTCTCTCCAGGCCATTAGCCTGCAGTTAGCACCACAAACTCCAATCTGGCCCTCCACATCACTGCAGTAGATGAAGCCAACTGCTTCATTTCTATTGCTGCTGAAAATGCAGCTTATGAGGTCAATGAGGCAATGATAAAACTGAACATCAGGGTCAGAAATTGGTCTGGTGGCCCATTTTTAGATGCTCCAGGAAATCTAGATGAGCAATGTTGCTAGTTTTCCTACCACAGAGCTGGTTTATTGCTAATTTTAGTGAGAAATTTGGACTAAGACTGAACTAAAACAGGAAGCTCTGTCTGGACTCATGGCATCAGTAGTATCATAGCATCACATTTTGAGTTATGTCATTATATAGATTTGGCTTTCTTGGATGAAACAAACATTAAAAATCTCCATGAGCTATATTGTATTTCCTGAAAGCGTGCAAGAAATTTAACAGGCAATTCATTTTTCAAATGTTTCAGCTCATTCTGTGAAGATGTGAGAAATTTCTCTGTGATTACACACTTTTTTTTTTCATCGTTTACTCTTGATCTCCACAGTGTGCCCATTTCATACTGGGAATGATAGATTTGAGCAATTACTGGGGACATGAAGTTCTCTAACAAATAAGCAAAGACAACAATAATACTGTGCATGTTGCTGATCCCACCTGATCCTTCCTCTGTTTCTTGCTGTGCCAGCACAGGACTGAAACGACCACAATATAAAATCATCAGCAATTATGACCTTAAGAGCTGCGAGCCCATTACAGGCCTTTGTTATATTCTGATTAGCTTTGGCAGCGCTCATCAGAATTGCTTAAAAGGTTTAGTTTGGATAGTTAATGTGTCTCTGGAAATTTGCAGATGTACAGAATCGCTTCTCTGCTCAGACTGACAAGCAGCAGCACATTGGTTTGCCAAAGTGACACATGAATAAACTCCAATATGTTCCCAATGAGATTTTCATGGCAAATGAGACAATAATTGAACATAAGGGAGATAGAATGCGGAGCAATTTGCCCCAAGACACAACCTATCATTTTTGATGATTGCTTTCATTTATATCTCTGACAAAAATGAGTTCATTTTATCTGGTTACGGACATATTAGCTTTAACAAATTGATTGTAATTCAGCATAATGGATGTCTGTGTCACTTAGTCTGTTAGAGAGAACTGGAGCCTTCAGTTTATCAATGTGTCTTTTGTATTTTTTATTCCATGACGAATGTACATGTTCTTATGGCTATCTCAGGGGTAAGTCTTTCAGGTTTTTTTGCTTATGTATTGTAGCCACTGGTTTTCAATATTTTGTGCCAAAATTCGGAGTCTATTTTAAAAAATATGCCATAAATCCTTGAAATTTACACATAAACTGATATTCAGATGGATGGTTTTACGATCATAATTGCTTTGTTGAAAATCTAGCTTTGCTTGCAGTTTATGTACTTACTCATTAGTCAACAATGTGCCTGTGTCATCCCATGATGCACTGTTTTAAAACAGTGACATAATTATCAGGCAGTGAAAATTCCCCACCAAAATGCGCCACAGTTTCATAAAAGACTTTGACCTTTTCCAGATTTCTGTAGCTTGTTACTGGTTTGCCCAAAGGGGGATTTCATGGCAGGGGGCGAGATGTTTACTGTTGCCATGTTTCCAGTAACATTACAAGTGGCTCCGGATAAGACCGCCAGCCAAATGCCTAAGCTGTCAAAGTAAATAACTTTTCCATTTCAAAGAGAGCTATTCCAATTAAGGGAAGAAGGATGGAGCGAAAGAAAGAGAAGGGAAAGCCACAGAAAAGAACTAGGGGAGGGTGGGCAGGATGAAGGGGGAGGTGGAGATGGAGGAAGATGGAAGGGGAGGAGAAAGGGAGTGAAAGTCATTGGGATCTTGTCGGAGTGAAAGAGAAAAAAGGCGGAGGTGGTATGGAAACAGGAAATCAATTGTTGGGTCGGCGTTTTGCTCTGGCTGTTGCAACGAGACTGAACCATGAAGTGTGTGAGAAAGAGAAAGAGCAAGAGATGAAGACCAAACCTGAAGCTTCGGGCTAGGCTGACACAAAGATACGGGTCAAAGGAAGAGGTGCTTTCCCACTTTCCCTGTGTGACACCAATCAATTTACTAGTAACCAGTAAGGTCAAGGTCGAGAGGCCATGAGTCATGTGAGAAGAAACATGTGGGGGTGTTATCTAGGGTCACGTTTTTCTGATGATTACGGTATATTCTAGCAAGCTGTTGGGAAGATGTTCTTCTCGTAAAGCTGGGCTGTCTATGCAGTAAAGAGACACATATACTTTTGAAATCGGTGCTACATGACCAGAGAAACCAGAAAGAAAACAGCTGTGGCATTTGCTTTTGCTCAAGAGGTAGAAAACCTACAATTACCAGAATGCACTGCACTGCACCAATAAATGCCCCTGATTGTGGGTGACATAATGCAAGCCTGGGTATTTTGACACAGGAAACAACATGGCAGCCAGCTGGTTACAAATTATCTTGAATTACAGATAAACAGTAAACTAACATATGTTTCTGAAAACATTTTAGATGAGATAAGCAGCATAGTAACAGAATCTTGGTTGAATCTTGGAATCAGATTTTTTAGCCTCTGTTTTTAAACAGGAATTGGTATGGCGCCCATCTCCTGTTCACAAACTCTGGTATACTGTGACTTCCTATGAAAATGCCTATACTACAGGTCCTATGATATCCTAAGAATTAGAGCCCCACGAATAACGTAATGTCCTAAATTTAAACTTATGCACTGAACGTGAAGTTATGGAGGTTAGGTTTAGGAAGGGAAACATGGTGAGGACGTACATTTAAAATGAGTCAGAGTTCACACATCCAAACCCTACTGTGCTGGCCAAAGTCCAGAGGGAAAGTCCTGTGTTTTTTGACCCATCCACCATGCCAACCTACGTCCTTATGGACCACTCGGCACTGCTTTTTTTTTTTTTACTCTAGTCATTGGTCATGTGATCTAAGCCTTCAAAATTTTGTTGGATATGAAGTGGGATATCTACAAAATTTGGCTCACTACTTTTTGTAGGAAAATATACAAACAGTGTGTAGGAACAGCCTGAAACAGTGCACTAAAATTGTGTTTCTGAAGAGATTTTATGCAAGAATAGGCACAACAGTAACAGAATCTTAGTTTATACACAGCACTGCCTTGTGTTAAAGTCTGATCTAAGTTTGGTCTGCATTTAAAAGAGTGCGAAGGGCAAGTCTCTCTCTCGTAATCCATTTCTATTCTTTGTGTCCGTGGTGGCGGGCATATAAAAATGCGGACTTACAGTCTGTGGTTCGATTAACAGCCCTAGAGCAGGGAGATCTGGGCGCTGGTAAAATATCCCGTTAAAGGCTTATCTATGCTTTTAATGGGATTATGTAATTTTTTGTGAATCTAAAGTTGCTTTCTTGACACATTGACCATGGATGTGTAACTTTGTGTAACTGAGCTTTAGCTATAAAGCTCTTAAAATAGTAAAATGGATTTGCTTTAGAATCATCCAGTTAGTCGATAAATTATCTTTGTTGTTTTGAAATTATTAAAAAAATTGGACCATTCTATGCATCCCAAAAGATGCATTGGAATAAAAAAACAGTCTCAGCAAGGTCAGGTCAGGTTTTCAGCTAACATGTAATAAAAAAGAGGGATGTGCATGTGACCACTAGACCATCCAGCAGTCACATTAATTATTGATGAGGGTGTCCCATGACCTAGACTATTGATTGAGCAAATTGCAGCCCCAGTTATTTTACAACCACCATATCATGTGGCTTCTGCAGCCGTGTGCGTGCACATGTGTGTGTAAATGCAGCGTGCTGCTCTTTAAAAGTGAATGAAGAGATTTTGTTTCAGCTGTCATTATGCAGAGAGTAGCAAGACACTGTGTTATACCCCTGTGGGTGTGTGAGTATTTGCAAGAATTTCAACTTGAAGGCATGTTTGTGTGTGTGTGAGAGAGATGTCTGTGTATCACAAAGGACTACTTACAGGGATACAATGATACAGGCCTTACATGCTGTTACTGCTGCTGTTATTGATTTGAAAATAAATAAAAGATGATTCAGGGGGGATAACCTTCATATTTTTCTCTTCTGCAGATATTTCATTGTCTCTCTATTTGTCAAGGCGGCGATGCTCTTGTGAGATGTATGTGTCTCTGTATGTGTGTTATCCTCACACACACACACACACACGCACATGCACACACCTACACACACACACACACACACACATCTTTTAATTCAGCACACATATTCTGTCATCTGAAGAGGTGCTGTGTTTCCTCTCCTGAGGCACACACACACACACACACATGCTACCACACACGGCATCATACTATATCCACTCATGCCCCTGCACACACTGCTGGTGAATGTCAGTGTAACACAACTCGCCTCTCCTCTAGATGAGTAGTTAACCTCCTGCGAGCCGAATCTGATTTTACCATCAGCCTCTGTCAGAGCTGCTTTTTATCCTGGCAGACACACAGGGAAGAAACAGGGCCTTTATTATCCTTTTCCAACTGTTATAAAAATATTTTTAGGGTTTGCGGTCAAGAAAATACAACACATCACTGTACTGTCATATGAAAACCTCATACCGTAAGTGCAGCCTCAGTTATTGATTTTTACATTGAAAGTTTATGGGATCCTCTCTGTGCCTAATAAGTTTCACGGCTGTGTTACGCACTGAAAAGTCCCCGTATATGTTTAACTTTCAAGTGGAAATGAGGCTGTTTCTTTTCTTCCGCTTGTGGAGTGTTGACTTGCCAGAGTCATTCGTTCAAGTCTAGTGAGATGTTAAGCTCCTTCAGCAGTTGCAGAAAGCCATGCTTAAAGGATAAGTGTGGTCATATTCTATATTTTCCTTAATATCAACAAATTGATCCTACTGGGAAGTATTTTTGGTGGAGCAAAAGAATTATACAGCACATTACTCTGTGTTATACGCTTCCATTGTTGTCCAAGAACTTTTAAAACTACATCAGTAAGCAGCACCATTGCACAAGGCTACATGTTCCTTCAGAATTTCAATTATAATTTTCAATTTTCAACCACAGGGAAAATTGTCATTGATTGTATAACTTTTTTTATTTTTTTTTATTAAATCATCATTAAATCATTCAGAGTGTATTTTTCCAAATGTAACTATGTATTTGTGACCAATTAAAAAAACAACAAAAAAAAAACATCTTCAATAACCAATGGACCTGCGGCTAAGAGCTATAGACAGATCACAGACACAGAAAAATATAAAAAAATAAAAATATCCGCAATGATATCATTATCTGACCTCAGGCGTCTGAATATGAAAACTAAAGAACTAAAAAAAAAACCACTCCCTTTCCTTGAGAGTATGACTATTTCCAAAATTGATTAGTTAATCCACAGTGAGGCCGATGCCAGGAGTGGGTGCGCACGGTAACTAAATGGAAACAGACCCAGCTGGACTGGAGCCCAGTGGTTAAACTGTCCTGTGAATAAAGTAAAGGGATCTTTGTTTGGTGTTATCCAGTCCAGGGGTGAACCATTAGGGGCATGTGTGCTCTGTCAAAGGTTGTTTATGCATAAAGGGATCAGATCTCAGTCTGCCACTGTTAGGAAATGAATTCATTCTAACTTTTGCCTGTTTATCCACACTTCTGTTTTATGTTCCTCGTGCATTTCTGCTGATCCAGTGGCCATCTCGCTGCTTCTCTTACCTGATTGGCCGGGGGTGCTGGCTGTCAGGTCTAATTTCCTGGTGTGTCTTCCAATCAGGGTGGTCTGTTTTGTGTGTGTCAGCAAGTGTTGTGGTTGTCATTCCATCAGTAGGATTATATTGGGCTGTTTAAACCCGCTTCACATTCTATTACTCTCACACACACACACATGCACATGCACACATGCGTACTGTAAAGGGGAGGTCGGGGAGTGTTTAGTGCAGCATGGGACCTTGGTGTGCCAGTGTCAGTGATGGATATGGCAGTAGTATCAGCAGTGTTGGCTTTTGCAGAAGTGTGTTGTCCACCACTGGGATCTGTCAGACCTGTTCTGCTGAGCCCACACATTCTGCTGGCTCGCTGCTATTGGTGCGAGCCATTTTTTTAATCTAGTGTGCGTGCATGTGTGTGAGAGAGAGAGAGAGAGAGAGAGAGAGAGAGAGAGAGGGAGAGACAGAGAGAAAGAGGGAGAAGCTTGTTTTTCTGTGTATGCGTGCAACAGTATCAGATTACTGTAAAAGTTCCATGTTTGCATTTGAATAAAAATTAGGTGATTGTTGAATTATTTATTGCATAATTAATCAATATGGGCCTGCTTGTCTGTGGGAAGCCTTTTTTTTTTTTTGCAATATTTATATAAAATTACCATGCAGTTCACCAAACTGGATTTAAATGCTGTTCAAACCCCCTTTTTGCAAAAAAAAACCCAGTCACATTTAAAGAAACTGCATTTCTGCCATATTTGGAAAATATGAACATGTGCATTTGTCTCCTCTTAATAAATACATGAATGTATCAGTTATATTTTGACAAAATTAAAGACATTTACACCATAAATTGATGCAGAAAAGTACAAAGTGCATATATATTCACCGGAATTAGTGTTAAATGCTCAGTTTTTTTGCGGATGACCCTAAACCCCCCATTTCATTAGTTTCCACCATGGACAGTAAAAATAATGGACATGGCTACCGTGACATCACCCATTGGTTTGTGGACTCTCGTTTTGAAGCCTCGAGTTCGGCATTTCGATCGTTGCCATCCTGGTTTTTTGGAGCCAGAAGTGACCATATTTAGGCAACAGGCTGGCACTGTGGAGGAGCGAGGGGTGGATCTGATTGAGAGGCTTAGGACACTATCAGCAGACAACCTGTCAGCCAAAACTGCCTGACCTTATGCATAGTGTTAAGTCTAAATAATGATTCCCCCTGTACAGTTGTCATGAAAGAAAAAACTGGCTAAAAAGACCAAAACCATTTTTATTTTTTATTTTTTTACCAAGCTGTAAACGTGTTTATTTCTGCTGTAAAGTCTGGCATTTTAACATGGGTGTCTATGGGGACTGACCGGCCTTTGGAGCCCCAAGTGGCCATTCAAAAAACTGCTGTTTTTGGCACTTCCATGTTGGCTTCATTTTTCAGCCCCGGAGGTCGCCGCTTGGTGTCTTCCCAGTGTTCAAATGAAAATGACGCCCCACTGTTGGTGTTAAACCTTGTTCTCTATGGGCAGTAAAACTGATTTTACCATCATGGCGATATGCTTTTTGTAGGCCTCAATGCTTTGTATCCCATCATCAAGTCTAGATACTGTGACAACAGGTTCAACCTGTAATGGAGGAGAAGAAAAGAGTAGAGAATACAAGAGTGCAGAGGAACTAAATTGGAGGAGAAAGGAGAGGAAAACATAAGAGAAAGTTACGTTTCATCTTCCTTCCCACACAAACGTACAAACACACTTACACGTGCAATATACAGTACTTTGCACAGGTGGAGTGTCACCCTACTTGCACAGATTGCAACAGATTTGTGGTGAGTAGGAGTTAAAAGAGCTGCTGAGTGCACATTTAACACCACAGATATTTAAAGAGAACAGTCCTTTTATCTGAGGGGACAATTTGCATTATTCATGTTGTGCCTTCTGAGAGATGAAGAGAGCGAGAAATGGAGACAAAGACATTTCAGAGAATTATTGTTTTTTTTTTTCCTTTCTCTTTTTTTTTTTACTAGCAGTCAATGGGTTCTTGTTACATTAACAGCAGATTTACATGCAGTGCTCCTCTCAGAGTTTGTTTATATGTGTGTGTGAGTGCATGATATAATCCCCATCTTTCATATTTCACTTGTTGTAGGTGCTCCAATGAAGAATGCAGCTATTAGATAGTGATTGATCTGCTGGTTCAGCTTGACACTCATGCATCTGCCTGTGTGTTTTTTGTCTCCAGTGTGCAGGGCCGGCTTCTATAAATCCACGCTCGGAAATATGGAGTGCTCAAAGTGTCCGCCTCATAGCTTCTCTCACCATGAGGGGTCGCTGCACTGTGGCTGTGAGAAAAACTACTTCCGTGCTGAAGGGGACCCCGCCTCCATGGCCTGTACCCGTAAGTGTGCTTTCAACATTTGGGACTCTTTGATGTATGAGGAGTCAGAGGCATCCTGATGTGATGCAGGTTCCTTCCCCGCCACAGTTCCTTATGTTTTTCAGATATCCAACCAGAGATGCCCTTCAATGTGGTGTGGGAGGATTTTTCTCATTAGCTCTTAAAACATGCAACGAAACCTGTCTTAATTTCACTTTAAAGAGATGCTGAAAGCCATTAATTTGGCTGTCATTGAATTATAATGAGTTGCAATGGTATAATTCTCTCAGATGCTTCTCTCACTGAATCATTTTTGCAGATTATTTTGTTTGGCCTTACTCCATATTGTTGTACACATACTTATGTACAATACAAAAAGCTATTTGTCAAAAAAATATATTACCGATATGCACTGTGTGAATTTAATCAAGAGACTTGTACTGGTTCTCATGTAAACAGTATCACAGTGTTTACAGTGTATTTTTCTACTTAGCGGGATCTCATTTATAGATGGATACATGCACATAATGCGGTTGCAGATTGCTTCTCAATTCACCAGTGAAAATAGCTCGCTATTAGACAAAGAGCGTTAACATTCCTTATTTATTTAAAAGGTCACCAAAGCCACGGTTGCTCTTTATCACCTTTCCCTACATGATTCTCTTTTGTCTCCTTCTGATGCAAATGGATTGCAGATGCAGATGCAGATGCCTCCTGCGAGCCTTCCAAAATGCATTCCCCATAAAACTGTAAATCTCTGCATTCCCTGATGTCAGGTTATGGATACATCCGTTACTAAATGGGCTAGGAAGAGGAAAAAAAAAAAAAAAAATGAGTGTGGAGAACAGTAGAAAATTCATATCAACGCCCACAGACATAGACAGAATACTAATTAGAAAGACAGTCACGGCAGGTCCCTGTCGTGATTATCTCAACGCCATCTTGTCAGCTAGGCAGATTTCACCTCATTGGGACAGATTGAGCGACGCAGGGGCTGCAAATGAATAGATAAGTTGCTGGAAGATAATGATCATGATTATACAGTTAGCAGTGGGGTAGAGGTTGTTTAGAATTGAGTGTGGAAATTTAAAAATGTTGGCTGGAAAAATGAGATACTAAACTCAAAAATATGAAAGCTTTCAACCGTATGGTATTTCCTGCTGTATTCAACGTGGGACATTTGTGTAACAGCTGTCTTTTAACAGTGTATGAAGTATAGTATGTCTGCTCCCAAGAATTCAGTTCCACCAATTAAAAATGCATCAATGCATACCCCTAAATCCCACAGCATTGCCTCCAAATTAGCACAGAAGTGCACAAAAGGTCTGCCTTGCTGATCATCACCATCGCTTTAACTTCCTTAAAGACAAAAAAAAGCTGGAAAGAGCCTAAAAAGAATTGCCAATGCATACGTCTCTTTGTGAGGGATTGGAGATTACGCACACATCCTCTGTTCTTACACGCCATAATTCATGTCACATTTTAATCTCAATGTCAATGTATTATTTTGACATTTGGAATTAGTGCGTGATTGCCTGCACGTGTGCATGCCTGCGCAGGTACTGTAATATCTTGTATGAATTACAGGTCTGAGAGTTTGATGTGGTCAGGGACGTTCGCTGTGTAGGTGAGTTAGAGGGCTCTGATTAATATCAAAGAAAGTACAGTCTCACTTTGGAAACACAGAGTAGGGTGACATATGTTCTTAACGATGTTGGTGGTAAGCTGTTTTCTCTGAGGAGGGTTTCATTGTGTTTGTGAACGGAGTTATAGTTTTGACAGATCTTGATAAATTTGGTATTTATTGCTTAACTAGAACTTCTCTGAAGCCCGTTGAATGTTGGTGCTGATTTCAATGGTTGCGAAAGATTTCACAGTTGTTACGAGGTGAGCAGCCTGGACCGAATCAAATTTCATTTTCATGATAGTAACAGGACGTCAAACTCTTTGCATGGGGTGCTTTCTGTTATGGCTGAGGAAGAGACTTTGATATAAAACCATTTTAAACCATAAAATCTGTTCTTTTACCACAAGTTTGAATGATACTGGTAATTGTGATAAGCTGATGTAATAACCTATCTCATGGTTTGCCCCATCATTTTGTCTTAATTGTGTATTAAAGTCATTTCATTATATGCTCTCAATTAGAAACAGCTTGTGACAGATTATTCAGTCTTGGAGCTGTGAAACTCCTCTTAAACTTCAGAGGCGTGTTAGATGTTGTAACACCAAACACGTCTTAAGAAGTCTTCAATCTAGATTTGTGAGACTTGCAGATACCATGATGTCATTTTTTTTTATTTTCTCCACGGCAAAAACATTTGGCGTATTTCTCATCTGATTTCCTCCCTTACACAAACACAGTCAGCGATACCGATAACCAAGACGGGAGCTGTGCAGAGTTTGGAAGCGAAGTAAATTCTTGTCAAGTCAAACAAACCAAACAAAGCATTTTATCTCAAGACACAACCCACTAAGCCCATTTTCCTCCTCCTCCTGCAACTTCTCAACAGAGTTATTTGGCAGTTTTGTTTTGTTCTCCGTGTAATTACAGTCATAGCTTTGATATGAAAATCTGGAAATATTCAGAGGGATCTGTTTGTAATAAGACGCTTTTACTTTATATGTCAGTCTGATTTTGACAGCCCTGGTTTTTTTTGTGAAAGAGGATAAGTCATGCCCTTTTCTTCTTTTACTGATCCAAACTGAGGAGAAAACAGATACATTTTGCAGTACATACAAAGTCTCATATTAACTCAACCCTGGTATTACCATAATTCAATTTCAATTACAGAGGTTGTGCATCCATTACAGTTTTCTTGAGTGAAAATCTCCTTGTAGGTATTTGACACGTCAAAGACTCAATTGAATGGCCAGTTTCTTCCTGGAAAATCACCCAATCTCCAATCAATAAATCCATCACAATGGTTTAGAGAAACCCCGCCCCTTTCTTTTTATTTGACTAGTCCCATCAGTTAACAATTTAAAATAGTCTTCATTAAATTCTTAAAGTTCATCTTAGATGCTGTGTCTTGTACTTGGCAGATGACTCTGCTGCCAAATCTTATTCCATCTAATGTCAGTCTGCTGCTTGATGTTGATACTATTTCTGCCTCACCTTTCTTTGCTCCTTCCCTTTCTTCTATCACCTTTCTTCCCATCTTCTGTCTTCCTAATACAAATGTGTCTCTCATTCTGTTAACTAATGACCTCCTTTCCTCTCCTCATCTCCTTCTCTTCTCTGTCTACCAGGCCCCCCTTCAGCTCCTCGCAATGTGATCTCTTCCATCAACGAGACCTCAGTAATTCTGGACTGGAGCTGGCCGGAAGACACCGGCGGGCGCAGGGACATCACCTTCACCGTCCTCTGCAAACGCTGCCGCGGCGGGGCTGCTAACGGCAGTAACGGTGGCAACCAGCGTTGCGAGCCTTGCCGGAGCAACGTTCACTTCCTGCCAAGAGCCACAGGTCTCCACAACACCACGGTGACTGTGGGCGACTTGCTTGCCCACACTAACTACACCTTCGAGATCGAAGCGCTAAACGGTGTTTCATCGCTGGCACCCAAGATGAGGCAGTACGCCGCCGTCACCATCACTACCAACCAAGCTGGTGAGATGTCACAGCAGGTGGATAGATGACTAAGAGCATGCACTCAGATAATCAGGCAGATGTACTCTACACTGATCATTTTAAGCCACGTATTATCAAAGCCAAGCTATTTTCTTCAAACAACTGCTACACTGAGCTTGCAACCTTTAGACTGGCCTTAACTTTAGCTGTTCCTATGTATATGAGATTAAGTTCACACCACGTGATTCTAGACACCATACACTATATGGCATGTATATATGGCTATGTGGTACTAATGCATGAAGAAAAGTGTATTTCAAATTTTACTGTGGGTAAAACCACAAGTAGCTACGTAACACGTGGATGATATGCAAGTACCTCTCTCAAAGCTGCACCCCCTTTCTCCTTCTCCCTCCTAATATCCTTATCATATAATACACTAGCCTATAGTTTATGTGCTCCAAACATATGCACTCCAGCCATCAGCCTTGGACATTTACAAGGCGATCCCAGGCCGCTATTCTCTTGTTTAACGACTGGTATCGAATATCTTCCTTCTTCACGAAAAAAAAAAAAAACTCATCCTTTTAACAGACACTCTTAACATGTGGATGGGCACCTAACACTCCCATCAATCTTTTATACAAATATCTCTCCACACATCAAGTCCTTAGATGAATAAGAAAGCAAATGGAAGTGGTGTTGTGAAATTCCAAGAGTAAAATAAATCTCGCTGCAGTAGAAAGCGCCAAACCTCAGAAATCCCTGACTCTAGCGAGGAATGTGCAAAGGTCTGGCTGCGGTACATCAACTTATTCTTTTCCTTTTCCCGCTCCCTTCACTGTTTTCTGGCACAGTTTGCCTTTGCGTTTGGTCATGTTTTTGTCTCTCTTTTCGTCTGGACACAGGATCCTTTATTTCTACCTGTCACTCTCCAAACAAAACCCACGCCCTGCTATTGTCTTCTTCCTTATTTGTCTGTAGGGCCTTCTTTTTTTTTGTTCCAAGCCTTGGGAGGTGATTTAACACTTGGATTTTGAGCAGAGTGAACAGATGGGAGTTTCTCTCATAAGTTGTCACACTGCGAGGTCACACACTCCATCACATAGTTGATGATAGGCAGATGGCAAGAGCCGTGAATTTAAACAAAGTGGTCAGAGTAGGTAGGTCGTGAGGCATTGTGCTTCGAGCCCTTCGCTTGCTTTGAATGGCAACTCCTCGTACCTGCTTTATTTCAGGAACATAAAAGTTGCTTTGCAGGTTACTATGGCAGCTTTGGTTATATGCATGTAGAATGAATCAGTGACGCAGGACAGCGCAGTAACTCAGGACTTGTCACATACTCTAAATCAAGGCAAGGCATACTAAATAGATTTCTCTTTGTGTGATTAGTAGGTATAATCACAATCACACAGCATATATCTTTGACGTGTGTCCTAGGAGTAAGACATACACAAGCACACACACTGTAGGGATGGATAAACTCAATCATACATATGCAACCTCTCTAAAACAAAAGTATGAGTGATGATATGCAGATGTGAAAGGTTGTGTGTACACACAATACACATACAGACAGATGTCTAGTGTGTTTGCTCTGTGTTGTCACAGCCTGGCTGTATTTAAAGTGACAAGGTCCAGACTTGACCTCTTTAAAGTGACAAGGCAGGGATGAGAGGTAAATATAGATTTTGTGTTTATGTGTCCATCACATACAGTACGTGCATACGTGCCTAGACTGGAGATAAGTCAGGAATCAAGTTATATGTTGTTATGAGAGGAAAGGGCAATAGGGATTAAGAGCAACACATTTAAAGTAAAGGAATGAGAAAGACAAAATGGTTTAGCAAAGCTTAGCAAAGTCTTTTATTAGTAACCATCATAATCTGTGTGGTTAGTCAGGGGGATTCGGATCAGAATATATATTAGATTTGAAGAGGACTTATCAACACTAAGAGGGCTGCGTGTGCTCTGAATATTGAAAACCATCTTTAATGTTTGAGCGATCATCAGAAGAGATGGATCTCCAATACCATCGCAGATCAAGCACACACATAGAAGCACGAAAACACACACCGCCATACCAAGCTTCCGTATACCACACAGTCCTCTCCCTCTCTAACAAATATCTCTGCCTGCAGCTGCACACTCTCCATCAGCCCTGAGAGTTTACAAGGATTAGGTATGTCAGTGCACTAGCCCCGCCCGTCTAAACACTTTCTCTCACGTAAACACACACACGCACGTACAGATGCCAAAGCTGTTAAAAGCTGGATTAAGTGTTTCCCTGGGAAGGAGGCTGTGTGTCCTGGCTGTGCTGTCAAGGTGCTGTCAGATAGCTCTCCTCATTCCAGCCTCCTTTGCTCTACACTCATTGTCATAACTATGCAAACAACAGAGTAACTGTGATCCACATTTAAAGTAGTCTAATATCAACAGTCTGAACTGCTGCTGAGCTCGGAAGAGGGACTTACAAGAAGAAAAAGCAGGCACATACAGTATACTATACTGTGCATATGACAAATCACTTCTTCACCTGCTTGTTGACGTGTAGTTAATGGTGACCACATTGAAATATAGTGTCAATGTTTAATTTTAGTATGCATTCACAAATCAATAATGCATTCCTATAAAGTCTGAAGGTGATAAAGATGTTAAGTCCAAGAGAATGTAGACAAAATGGTGTGATCAGAAGACGGAAATGCAGAAAAAAGCACAAGCAACAGAAGACAAGCAGAGATGTGATTTAGTCTGCTGGTATCAAATTTGAGCAATGCTTTTCCATGTTTGGTGTCTTATATATAGTGTTGCAATTTCAGATGTGCATATTAAACGTGGCAAAAGTTTCCGATAACGAGGTATGTAGTACGTAGAAGTAGCCTAATACCTGTGCGCACAAATCCCAAGCTGCAGAACTCTCCGTTTCCAGTGGTGTTTTCTACTCTGGTTACAGGTGTTATCATAGTGTGACAGATTTCTTATGATCATCTGCCACGGGTATGATACTGCCAAGTGATTACATTATGTAGCCTAAACTACTAAATTAAGCTACATACTGTTGCTACATGCTAAAGTCAGGGAAAGATGTAACCTTGGTTGCCGATGTTGTTAATTTCTTCCTGATTTTGGATTCTGGAACATCCATCCATCCATCCATCCATTTTCGTCCGCTTATCTGGGGCCGGGTCGCGGGGGCAGCAGGCTGAGCAAAGCACCCCAGACATCCCCCTCACTGGCAACACTTTCCAGCTCCTCCTGGGGGACCCCAAGGTGTTCCCAGGCCAGACGAGATATGTAATCCCTCCAGTGTGTTTGGGTCTACCCCGGGGGCCTCCTACCAGTGGGACCATGCCCGGGACACCTCCAGCGGGAGGCGCCCAGGAGGCATCCTAGTCAGATGCCCGAACCACCTCAACTGACCCCTGCGAAGGAGCAGCGGCTCTACTCCGAGCTCCCTCTAGATGTCCGAGCTCCTTACCCTATCTCTAAGGCTGAGCCCAGCCACCCCGCGGAGGAAACTCATTTCCACTGCTTGTATCCGCGAACTCATTCTTTCGGTCGCTACCCAGAGCTCATGATCATAGATGAGGGTTGGGACGTAGATGGACCAGTAAATCGAAAGCTTTGCTTTCCGGCTCAGCTCCCTCTTCACCATGACGAACTGGCGCAGGGCCCGCATCACTCCGTCGGAGCTTGAATCTGTGATTTTTCACAGTAGAAAGTGCCAACTTTTCTCCATCACAGTCACTCCCCTGCAGCAAGTGCACCGCTACATGTAGCTACATTAAAGAGACAGGTGCTAAACAGAACTTTCTCAAACACAGAGTGAATACAGGTGTTCCAGCAGAGACAGTAGTAGGAAAATAAAGTGGTTTTTGTGATTGTTAAAGCATGTAAACATGTTCTAGCGGCAACCCGAACAAATATGAACCTTAAAATGAGCATTTTAGATTGCCTTTTAAGCCTTTTCGACAGCATCTGTTTTTATTGAATTCCATAGCACTGCCACCAGTAAACTACCATCACTTCCAATAGTCCACCAGTGCTGTACACAATAAACAGATACGTTCCAACAGCTGCATCATGTCCCTCACATCACAGGTGAATGACACTGAAGGCCAGTTTTGAAGGCCATTATGGGCCTAGCATGCTGTATCAGTTTTACAGTTATACCACAGACAGAAACAGAGAGTGACAGCAAATTAAGTGCTTGGCAATAGACATGCAGGCAGAGAGAGAGGGAAGCGAGGAGAAGGGAGAGGAGGAGGAGAGGAACTTGAAGCTGCCTCCAAGCAGCCCAGACACAGTAAATCATTACCACCATAAACCACAGAGCCAATAAAAAGCACAGCCTCACCCCGCTATCAGAACCAGAGGGAGAGGAGGAGAGGAGGAGCAGGGGGTATAGAAACAGATTCTCCCCATCTGGATTCATTACAGGAGAAAAAATAACTTCCCGCGGAAATACACGCGAGTATATGCGCAGAAAGACACGCGCACACAGACACACACTCGGCAGCTATATAATCACAATCAAGAAAGGCTCGAACATTTCAAAGACAAACATGTTTTTTCCTGTGGTCTAATAAAATTAAAAGTCGATGCCTCAGATGCCGGGCTGGCCCCGGAGCTGCCTGGCAATTAGAGAGCAGTAAAAAAGGGAAATGAGAAAGGGAGTAAAGAGAGGGAGAGAGACTGAAGGAGGGGTGCAGGGCTCGATAGAGGGAGGGATGTGCTGAATTACTAGATTGGGACCATGTGAACTCCCAGAGGCAAGGCGATGCTTGGGTGAAGGATTGGCGAGGAAGATTGGCTAAGGAGAAAGCACGACGCCAAAAAAGGGACGGGACGGCGGTGAGAGGAAGGAGAAGAGATGGTTTATGGGGTTCCAAATTAAAACATGTTTCTGAGAGATGCAGAGGAACAATAGATGCTACTATAAATGCCAAAGGACAAACCACTGTGCTGCTTCGTATATGCAATATAAGCAGAAACTAATGTGAAACTTCTTGAACATTAGAATGGGAGTTTGATATTTCCACCTGCTCCAGAGACATTTAATGTGGTAACCAAGCATGGCCTTGTTTTTTCTTGTCTTGATGAAATTAGCCAGTGATTCCTCCAAGAATCATACATCTCAAAGCTTTTACTCTTTACGCTTTTACTCACTTGATACTTGCTTGAGTCACAACAGCAGAAATCTACTGTACAAAAAATTATATTTGATCATGTTTGCAGAAAATATCAATATGTCAAGATTTAACCCTCAAAGGTTACTCAGGAGACAAAGATGTGGGTATGTCTAAAGAGAAGATTGCTGATGATGAAGTTTGTTTTGATGGGTTAAGGCTGCATCTCTCTCGCAAGTGAAACGCATTTTGTCACTGATGTGTTCAAGTCTGTATACGCACAATCCAATCTTTGCATTAGTGAGCAACCCCTCGTTCCACCAACCAACCCAGGGCCGCAGCCTTTAATGTGGCCCCACTGGGCAGCAAACTGAATTACGCTAACAGGAACCATAGACAATTGCCAGGATGTGACACCGGGGGACTGAACTTCCACTGAACCTCGCAATGAAGGAACTCACTCTCTGTCTTTCACTCTGTGTCTGTCTGTGTCTCCCACCCAGCTCCCTCCCCGGTAACGGTGATCAAAAAGGAGAAGACGTCTCGAAACAGCGTCTCCCTGTCCTGGCAGCAGCCGGAAAGACCCAATGGCATTATCCTCGACTATGAGATCAAATACTATGAAAAGGTTGGTGCAGAATTTGTCACTGTTCTCATGTGTCTTTGAGCAAGGCAGCATCATCAACTGAACTCCTTAAAGGCATAGTTCAACATTTTGGGAAATACGCTTTTTTGCACTCTTGCTGAGAGTTTGATGAGACGATTGACACCACTGTGATATCTGTTTTATAACCTTAAGGCTACAGC
Source organism: Epinephelus moara (assembly GCF_006386435.1). NCBI lineage: Eukaryota > Metazoa > Chordata > Actinopteri > Perciformes > Serranidae > Epinephelus > Epinephelus moara. The sequence goes on from NC_065512.1 coordinate 26,430,128, forward strand.
CAGCATGTAATCTATAACAAGGGTTCCCAACTGGTGAGTCCCGGTCCAAATGTGGGTCGCAGGTCCATTCTGTATGGACTGTCAGTGACATACACTTTATTTTAAGTACAATGACTTTCGGCACAGAGCTTATATTTTGAAATGATGGATGTAGCTGTAGAATGAGTGAATGATGGGAAGCTACTTGACAGAGACAGCAAACTAGCTTGGCAGCATGGCCAAACTTAAGTATAACACTGAATATATTAAACTGTGTGGACCTTGAACCAATGACTAAGGAGAAATCTGGACCCCGTCGCTGGACCAGTTGGAAACCACTGACCCATAATCTGTTAATTAGTGAGCTGTAGAGTTGACGTAGTTATAACTAACTAACTGACTCTTGCAGAAGTAATCTCTCTTAATCATCACTTATGAATGAATCACGAGAAGTGTGTGGCGGTGTGTTTACCTGCACAGACCCTGCCCTCTGCTTGTATTGTCTTCTCATTTTCTGTGTTTGGGACAACCCTGGGCACAGCACACAGGTGAGGTTGGGACTTTATAAATAGGTAGTGACCAGGTACCAGACCATAGGTAGAACGTATCAGAAATGAAGCTTCACAAATCAGTGACACAGCACATAAGAAACACAAATATAGTGTGGCTAAACACCAATCTTGGGTTGGCTTTCACTTTCGCTGACGATACTGTTTACGTCGTACAAACAGTAACCATCAATTCCTGCATATTATACCTTTAACTGTGGACAGAGACAGGTTAGCTGTTTCACCCTTGGATCTGTTAAGGAAAATGACTCAAAAGATGGCAAACCTTTCATTCTTATAAAATTTGCTCACTCGCATACGTTGAAAAAGTCCTCACAGGCTTCTTCATTCTTTGTTTTTGGGTCCAAACAGCGTTCTCACTAGAGTCCTCCAGGCATGCCAGTCGAGGGCGTGCACATTTCAGACTTCCTCTGACCGTGCATTCTGACTTCCTGTTGGTTCCTTGCACACATCAATTGGATACAATGATTTAATCCTAGTCCTTTAGTCTAGACTTTCTAAATTCCACTGAAAGAACTCACTTCGTTTCATTTCAGTGTTTTACAAACCCTCTTTTTCCAATGATTGTATATGGGAAAAATGCTTTTTGGGCTACCGTGCGTCACATGGTGATTCAGAAGTTACAATAGCGGGTGTGGTCGTTACGCCAAATTGGCCTCACACAGCCCAACACTGTTCAACTCATTGACGGTCTTTGTGCTAAGATAAGCTGACTGGCTGCAAATGTACTGTATAGATATGAGAATAGTATCACGCCTTTCATGTACCTCTTGGATAGAAAGCGAGTAAGTGGATTTCCAAAATGACAAACTATTGTTGTAAAGGTACACTATGCGGGAATTGTCAGTTAAGTGAAAGTGGAAGCCAATCGAGATGTTTTAGGCGCTGTGTCTACAATTTCCATAGTTTTCTCTTGGTTGCGTGCTCCATACGGTCTGGTTCTTGTTCGCTACTTTTTGTAAAGTTCCGACCTCACCTGCGTGCTGTGCCCAAGAACGTCCTAAACATAGAAAAATTAGAGGAAAACTTTAGAAAGAAAGAAAGAAATACAGAAAGAGGGCAGAATCTCTTCAGATAAATACACTGCTAAACACTTCTAGTGGGCTATGTGTTATGATTGAGAGGGCTAACTTTTGTAAGAGTCTTTCCTTCATAGTATACCTTTCAGTGCAGTGTTTGCCAGAAGCCACGCTACAAGAATAATTGTAGCGTGGCGTAGATAATTTAAATCAGTTTTGGCATTCTAAATCCTGTTTCCTTTGTACAATAAGTTTGAGGTTTAGGTTAAAATAGTTGGCATGACATCAGTGTTGCCCAGTTCTTTTTACCACCCCACCTTTCTCCTCTACTACTTTACCTTTATCCTCGTTTCTTCATCTTTTTGGTCTTGCTGTCTTCATTCTTCTGCTTCATACTCCTCCTCTCCTCCCCTTATGTTTACCTCTCATCTCCTTTTTTCATCTCTTCCTCTCTCTATTTCTCATCCTGTCCTCCTCTCCTCTCCTCTCCTTAATGGAGACAAGTTTTATGGCAGACAGTAAATGCGTCTGTGGGGTCGCTCATTCCTCTGTGAGGGAAATTAGTGCAGAACGAATTACACTGGCTTTCAGCACCAATGCTGTGCTATGGCTGACATTTGATGGTGAAATTAGCCGTGGATGCAAGTTTAATCACTCTGGCAGATTCAGCGTGTATATGTGTGTGTGTATGTGTGTGTGTGTCCCAGAACACAGTCTGCTTGAATGCCAACAGTGGCCCCTAATCTCTTGATTAGTAGGCCGACAGAAGCTGTTTCCTCTCTAAACTCTGTTCCCTGCTCAGCCATCCTTACCTAAGATGTTAAAACAAGGCCTGAAAACAGCGAGAGGAAAAGTTAATGACTGATACTGGGTCAGAGCTCAGTGCAGATCTAATTCTCAGCTGTTAATCGCACACATATGCTCACACGTTACAACTGCATATTCATTAAAAGAAGATAAGGGAAAGAATGAAAGGGTGGAGTCTGAGGAAGAGTCTGTGTGACAGCGTTCAGAATGAAAAATCTCTTGGCCTTTGCGTTGATCCCCGTTAATCACATCGTCTCTCAGGAATTGCTGGAGACACTCGGGGACAGACACACAAACGCACACACACACACAAGTTCCCAGAGGATTCTCCACAGCAGCCATACATACCCAGGGATTTCAAACCCCAGACAAAAGACTCCTCCATGCAGAAGAGTGAACTGGGACAACCAGAGGAGACCCCCCATAACAACCCAGGACAGAGGCCTCTTCGTGTGGCAGGCAGAGGGACGCTGAGGGCCTCTAGCATGCCAAAGATCAAGGCTGTAGGAGGACAGGAGCTGGAGCACAAATTCCCCACACCAAGACCACACCATGACTCACTTATGAGACAGAAAGAGGCTTTTAGAGACTCATACTCAGACACAAGCAGATATAATTGCATGTACGCATAAACAGGATGGTGAAACGGAACACAAAAACAGACCGAGAGAGATTAAAAGAGAGCTTTTAGCAAGAAGAAGAAGATGTTCAGATTTGCAGCATCAGCCAAACTTTCTGCTTTTCTGTGTTTGTGGTTTTCTCTGTCTTTATTTACACAAGTTTGAACCAGACCTACACAGTGTACATTATCATGTAATCCAATAGCAATTTACCGATGACTCCGGCTTCTCCTAATGTAGAAAAATGAACATTTTGCCAACAACCACACAACAGCATTCAAAGCAAAAGTACCTCTGTAAAGCAGATGAATAACAGAATGGAGCAACAGATTTTTGGGAAACCAGTGTCCGACAAGGAAAGTCATGACAGTTGTGTTTTCTTTGTGGGAATAAAAAATCAAATACGACTGCTTTGTGTCAGAAGCAGGATAAGGAAAGTGTTAAGAGGGTGTTGAGCTCTATAGAGTGAGGCACAAATATTAATCATCACAACTCGTTTAGTCTCATATACACTATAAATCCAAAGTGCTGATTGGACTCCTCATGCCTAAAGTAATGCACCAGTTTTGTACAACATCCTGCAAAGTGATGAAGACATGGACACTGGGGGCTTTATGGGAGCTTCTGTATCAGGGTCCTGGGCCCTGATCCAAGCACACTTGACCCCAAAGTCCAACTGTACCAAAACACAGAAGTGGACTGCCACTTAATGCCACTACAGGGAGTTTTTAACCAGTTATGAAACTGTCTAATTTGTGCTGATGCGTCTGTATCAGACAGCAGCACAGTCTACCATGGATGGACCCAGATTTGGCTTCACTGCAGCCTTCAACTTGCAGCTAAAGGTTCAGCAGGAGGTGGAGGGCTGTGCACCAGACAGCAGTGGCTGCTTCCCAAGCCAGGAGCAGAGCTTTGCGTCACAGCTCTGCCAGATCAACAACAAAAAATGCCACGTAGATGATGATGCAAGTGTACTTGACAGTGTGAAAGTTGAGCGGTGGGAGAGAAGAGAGGGGGGGGGGGGGCGATTGTGCTCAGGCACGGTACAAATCAATCGTACCTAATTTGAAAACGCCCTTAATAATCTTTCATGTGCATCCAATGGATCATTTACTTTAGCACATGAATTATGTTGTGTGAGTTCAAATGAAGCAGTAGCAGGTCTGCAGCATGAATAACCTTCAATGTGTGTGTGCAAGGATGCATGTATGTTGTTTACAAGACCGCAAAAAATAATACTACATAAGTGCCAAAACCTAAACATTTTAAAATCCTTTAAAGTTCATACAGGAAGTAGGGAGTTGGTAAATTTCAACGTAATAACTCATCAGGAAACTCATGCACTGAGAGACACTACAATACACTGAGCCCAAATGAGAAGCCTATCAGGAACTTACTGAGCAGCTACAACAAAATGTATGTTACTGGTACGATAAATTTTAACTAAGCCAAACGTGGATGAAGCCAAGATATATAAATGCAGTAGTGATGGCAGATATGCTGATATAAGTCACTGTAGGGATAACGTTAAGTAATACAGTGACATCTAAAAGAATAAAAGTAATCCAATACTACAGTAGTGATCTACTGCTCTGAATCTTTAGTCTACTTTTTTAATGATTAAGTACTTAAAAAGCACTACTTCCTCCCCATACTGTGATGACATATAGCAAAAAATAACAAATTTATATTTAGACTGTAATCTACTTGAGAAAGGTGGAGATTTTAATGATATTAGTAGATGATATACCTCCGACCCACACAGTGTTTGGATTTAACCTCACCTCCGTCTTCGCCCATGCTGCTGTCTCCGTTAACACATACCACTGTGTCACACGGTCATGAAACCAGAGGCCCACGTTTCCAAAGTGCGAGGGCCATTTTCCTGAACTATGTATCCTATATATGGGAATTCTTAGGGAATGTTTGCTGATATTCTTAGGAATTCCCACCCAGAAAACTTCCCAGAAGTAGAGAGAGGTGTTTCATCTTTGGAAATCCCAGGCTAACTGCGTGAGCTTCTCGTCGCTTGTACCGGCTAAAGGGTGCTCTGCAGCCGATAAGGCATTTCCAAGTGCACTTTGTGAAAATAGAATTTTGTGGGAATACACTTTGCTGATTGTTTTTGCATGTTTTATCACTGTAATCTAAAGAGCAGAGCAAAAGCTTCAGATCCACTTTAATTTGGGCTGTTTATTTAGTCTTAGATGGAAGGAATGCTGGCTGAAACACAGTATTTACAAGACTTCTGCTGTACATCTCCTGTTTTTGGGGTTGTATGAGTTTGCATCTATGTGTGTGTGTGTGTGTGTGTGTTATACAAGCTATAATTTGCTACAGCTTTGTTTAGATTGTCAAAGCAGAACGCAGCACAGAGGCCATATTAAATTCTAGCAGTGCTCTGGTACGACACACACAAGCAGATAGTTCACAATCACACAGCTTGTCAGGCTGCAGTGTGCATAAAAGAGAGGTGTCAGACCTGGGTTTCTTTGTCTGCCTCTTTGTATCTCTCCCCCTCTCTCTATCTCTATCTCTCACACATACACACACGCGCACACACACACGAAGGTGCTTGCACCACACCTGTGTGTGATTTTCAGGGGATCACATGCTGTCCTGGACGCGGAACGGTGACAAGCTGCGAGTAGATTTATAGCTGTGATGAAGAGTTGTCCCAGTGCAGGTCTGGTGTATCAGTTACCTCCTCACACATAGAACAGTTTAAAAAGCTTTGTGTGCCGTAAAACTCTGATCCACTCCATTAATGGGCCTGAAGTTTCTTTTGGACGCTCCTTGTGCGTGTGTGTGTGCGTGTATGTGTGTCTACATGTGTTCACCGTTGCCTGTACCAATGTGTGCGCCTTTTATAACTAGGTCTATAAAGTCAGGATTTGACTATGCCTGAACAACATTCGGCCTTGGATGATTTTTATGAGCTTGGCTATGTTGCAAAACATGTAGCTCATTTTTAGGATTGTTGAAGTCATGTCTAATAGGTTGTCTTTAAGATTTAAGATCTGCCTCGACCTGTTTTCCAACTATTTAGCAGTCTGTTTCACAGCATCAGATTAATTCTATGGTGTGACTGTGAGCCATTCTGCAGCACGGACTGGCTTAACAGTTTTTCACTTTGGACATTTTAAACACACTGTGAGGCACAGACAGAGAAACACAGCCTTTGGTGTTAAATGTATTTTTGTGTATTACTTTCGCAATCATGGATTTTTACTTTTGACATATTTGTTCAAAGAAAACATTGAAAGACACATTTTAATAGCACTTAATATGTATTTTTTTATGAAATAATCACACATACACATAAAAGTAAAGCAAAATAAACACAAAACCGAATGATAATGTTGTGGATTTATCTCTGCACAATAAAATGTTTGGTTCACTGTAGTCAACGGGGTGAAACCATAAGGGACACAGCTGTTTTTTCCTGAGGTCTGCTTCACATCAGCTCACTTATTACACATGAATATTTTCTTTTGTTTTAATGTCCATTTTCTTTTCATAATTATTATGATACTGACAGATTTTTTTTTCTTTCATCTTTCAAATTTGTGTCAAATTGTCTTTCCAGATGGTTGTATATTTATATAAGCAACACCTGGCAGTCATGAAGCATCCTACAACACAGAAAATGAACAAAATAACAGTATTAGACTGGGCCCTCCTAGCTTCCTGACTGTAGAAATGTCACTGCACAGAGCCTAAATTAAAAACGGGCTACTTTCTTTTTTTCCTTCGTCATCTACCTCCTGTCTTCTCATCTTTTCTACACCGTTTTTCTTCCTTCCACATCTGGAAACAATGTGCCGAGTGCAGCCCTGGTGTGTAAATCCTCCTGTTGTTTTATCAGTGGAGATCAGTAGGAGAGAAGTCATAAAATAAGAAGAGCATAATTCTTCAGATTGGGACGAAAGCTGCCAAACTGTCTGGGATGTTTGTGTATCGGTGTGTTTGCATGTGTGAGAAAATGTTCATGTGCATATTTTATGTTGTTTTGTATATGTATATTGTATTCATCAATCGTTTCAACCCAGACTAAACTGTAGTATTTGTCTTTAAAACATGTTTAATTCCTTTCTTTGTCCCTCTCTTTCTTTGTCCTCCTTGGCCTACAGGAGGAGCAGGAGACCAGCTACACCATCCTTCGTGCTCGGGGCTGTAATGTGACTCTGAACGGTCTGAAGCCCAACACCGCCTACCTGCTGCAGATTAGAGCTCGGACCGCTGCCGGATATGGAGCCAGCAGCCCCAGTTTCCAGTTTGAGACCAGCCCCGACTGTAAGTTCAGCTCAGAATAGAAATTTTATAGTGATTCTTTTACTGCTGTTTTAGATTAAACTGGTATATGGGGGGTATGAAGATGAGGCACAAGGCCAATATTGTCCTTTCATAAAAAATAACTGATTATGAAACCAGTCCTATCTATGTTATTTTTTTGTCCTGGATTTCAAAGAATGTTTTTACCTTTTGTAATAGCTGTGTCAGAAACTGTAGTACGAAGTAACGGCTATAAGGTCAGCACTGCCACATGACTTGTTGCTCTCTGTCTTTCAGCAGCCTTCTCTATCTCCAGTGAGAGCAGCCAGGTGGTTCTGATCGCCATTTCCTCCGCCGTGGCCATCATCCTGCTCACTGTGCTGCTCTACGTCCTGATTGGCAGGTCTGTACTAGTCACTTGAGTGTTTTCTCCTCCAATACCAGCAAACCTTTTGCTCTCTTCCCTCAGTGGTACCTGAAAAATAACTGTATATGTATCTTTCAAAGTGACCTTACACGTTTCAACACCACATACTGTAAATTTTGATATGTCAGCAAATACACTTCCATCTATCTCATAACTTCTGTAACATGTACTGTCACAACTGTGTGTATGTGTGTGTGTGTGTGTGTGTATGTATGTATATAAGAGAAACCTACAAATTGTGTGTGCATGCCCGTGTGTGTGTGTGTGTGGCTGAAGTTGGCAGTCAGTACTGTTCAGAGAGAGTATAAATCCATGGCTCATTATAAGACTTACTGATCCTCTCTTGGTTTATAAGAGCTGGGATTACACACACACACACACACACACACACACACACATGCACGTACACGCAGAATTCCTACTAGCCTCAAGGCTGGGCCAATGGGTGAAGTCTTATTGGGAGATGTGGCACTACTTATGACCTTTCTCTGTTTGGATTGGCAGGTTTTGTTGCCACAGTAAATCCAAACATCCTGATGAAAAAAGACTGCACTTTGGCAACGGCCACTGTAAGTACTGCACCCTGTTTCCCCGAGGCTTGGTTCCATCTATCCTCTCTGCATTTCACCGTTCACAGAATACAAATACATCTAGGTAGTCACAGCGTAGATATAGTTTGATAGTCACAAGCGGGGAGTTGTTTTCCTTGTGTGTCTTTATCAATGGTGGTTGTTTAGAGCAGCTGTTTCCAAGCTTGAAGTGGTTTCCCCTTTACTTCGGTTCGTTTGGTCATATGAGAAGACAGTAATCGGACCGAGACCATGTTAAGAAGACGGTTTCTCGGTCCATTTGCGAACCAATCCTGGAGGCTTCATTTGGATAGGGAACAAGATCAGACTGTTCTCTTTGCCAGCTGCGGCATGAGCTGAGACTCAAGGTTTAAACTGTCTCTAATTATAGGGTTTACTCCAGAGGAAAGTCCTTTCCATTGATACATTTTTGACCAGTGACAAGTAAGTCTTACTCACGTGGCTTTTTAATGCAGTTGAAAGTAACAATCTCTGATGTGGACCATCACAAATGGACAAAAGGTTTAACATAACTCACATTCTCTTGCCTCCTATTTGTTGCTTCTTTATTCATATATGATGTGGAATTTATTAGGACAACTCCTACCTTTGACCTTTACCCAGGTATTGGCCCCAAACTCCCAAAGGATTGAACTGTCTGCTGTTTCATGAAAAGTATGGATGGGTCAGATGTAAAGCATAAATTTCTCCACAGGGACTAATAAAGTACAAATTTATTACCTAAAGGATAGGTTCACTTTTTTTTTTTTTTTTTTTAAGTCTGTCTTAAAAACAGTACCCACATACTTATATATACATTGAAAGTGTTTTCAGTTGCTGTGATTGTTCCTTTTTAGTTCATTTGTGTGCTTGTATCACAAATCAGCTGCACATTAATGACTGTGTGGCTTGTTCAACTTAGCAGCATCTGCAGTCGTATTCTAACTCTAATTTGCTGTGTTAACTGGCTTCTGTTCGCTTGAAGGAAATTCCTCACCGACACTCAATTATCGAGACAATGAAGACTCCACCATTTACAAATTTTTGGTTTTGTCGCCCAGTTTCATTGTAGACATATCATCACTTATCATCAATATGTATTCCATGTTGTCTTCACATAAAAGCTGAGCGGTAGCAAGGTGACATGTCTGTACAAAGTCATATGTGGATTTAAGGACACATATAAAGAGGCACAGAGTTTTTACATGGTCATTAACTGATGCAATCTGCTCTCATCTGCTGCAGTGCGTCTGCCGGGTATCAGGACCTACGTGGACCCCCACACGTACGAGGATCCGAGCCAGGCTGTGCATGAGTTTGCAAAGGAGCTGGACGCCTCCTGCATCGCCATCGACAAAGTGGTGGGAGCAGGTGAGAACCAACAAGGAAAAATGCTTGATCAGACTTTGCTGCATACACAGACATCATGCAGTGTATTTCAGGCAAGAAAAATTCAACTAAAGCTGGTTTGCAAAATGAAAATTCAGTTCAGTTCACTGACATTCTGAAAACAGTTTTCTAAACGGGTTAATTCTGCCGGTCAGTTAGGGTCCGATCACACAGAAAGCTTTTTGAAGGCAGCAAAACCTGGGCACTGCACTGCCTTTTTTTTTACACTAATGGCCACTAGTTTAAAAAAAATGCTTGCTGCACCTTTTTATTGTTGCCAGGTAAGCACCCCATCGTCTCCTTTTCCTAACCTCAAGCTACCTTTTTTTTCTTAACAATAATTAGTATCTAGTTCCTAAAATGGACAGGCAGACAGTACTTGCTGCAGCTCTGGTTGAGGTTGAGAGGCTATCAGCAAATAGTTTGTTGGGCACAGGGAAACGGAGATCTGTGTGGCTACATGAGACCCTAAAAAAGAGGGCGGGTCATGGGGAGTACCGCCAGTCGGTCCAGGGGCTTCGCCTCCATGATGGTCATTTCCAGGCATATTTTAGGAAGACTCAGGGGCAGTTTGACAACCTGCTGACGTTGGGTGCTTTTCCACTCTGAGCTGAAGTTTTTCAACTCAAGGAGTTCAGAGCACTCCGACAAAAACGCGGTGCAGAAACGTGAAGCGCAATCTCATTAAAAACAAACAAGAAAGGTGCCTCTAGCTGCTAAAATGCATTTTGTGTGAAAGATCAGTGACTTTCTAGAAATACTTCAGACTACGTTAGACTGTCACTGGTACTGTACATTCAGTAAAGTGAATTGTCTATTCCTAACTCTCCCTGAATTCTCTGAAGTATTAGCAGTTAGCTAGCAGCTCATTGAACAAAGCAGAGACATAAATTAAGATAAATAAACTCACATCTGGAAATGTTTATTAGTCCAGAAAACAGGTGCTAAAGAGTCATTCCAAATTTGTTTTTTTAAACTGTAAAAGAAAGAGCAGGTTAAGAGAAAGAAATGGTTTCTTCCTTTCCCCAGCCTCCTCTTTCCTACTCTCACCTCACAGTAACTTCCTTCGACTTTCTTACTCTTTCACGCTCTGTTTAAATGACAAAGACACACCAAGTGCTCAAGCACATATAGAAAAAAAATGAGGTGCATGTAGAGCTCCCATATATCTACATTTTCGTAGCAGCAGGCTAGTTTAACTGTGTGCCATATACTGCACAGCTGGGAATGAGAAAGCATTTAATGCCCCAGCTTGAAGTCCCTTCTTTCCAGCTCTCCTCTATGATGGAGGGAGAGATGGTGAAATTAGAAGTTGTTCTGCACACCTTCAGTTGGCTCATTTTTAACTTTCCTCTTTCCACCCTATATATTTTACACCTTCATTCTCTTATTTCTTCACATTTCCCACAGGCGATTGCCTGATGCTCTAATTCTGAAGTCGAAGGAACGCAACAGTAAAACAAGCCTCCTCCCCTCTCCTCTCTTCTCCTCTCATCATGTACTCCCTGATAACTTGAGCAGGAGTGCAGACGGGAGGGTAATGCATTGTGATTCATGTCGAGTGCAGGCAGAATAGATGGAGAGTAAAGCACACAGCCGAAGCACAGAGGCCGGTCTCCTGAGTCCCAACAGCCCTCCACACTGTAAAGCTGTCAGGACGGCCTGAGAGTCTAATACCTGACTCCACACTGGACTGTGCTGCACTCTACAATGCATTTTTCATAGTAGATAGCAGACACAAAGCATATGAATAGCTATAGGGCTACAGTGATACACAGGTAGATATTGGCTTATTTATTAGAACTCAGCTATATACTAGTCAGTCTCTGCTTCTGATATGAAGTGTTTATATGTATTTATGTAGACTCTATCAGTGCTACACTGATTCTCTGTGGGAATCCCTTTTTGCGATTTTCATTTTACACAATTACAGACCAATTACAGGGCCATGCAATTCATGCTTCATTACTAGCTGCAAAAACATTGCGATGGCATTGTTTTTACCTTGTGAGTCTGTGTGTGCGTCATCATGGCGAAATGTGCTCCTAGTGACACCAATTCGAAACTACCAAAGAAGCAATTTGAGTATTTGGGAGGTGTTTATATGCCTGCCTGTCTGTCTGTCTGTCTGTCTGTGGACACAAGCTTTCAATGCAATAACATTGCAAATGTGCAAAATGCAGTCACAACCCTTTACAGGTGTGTAGTTGAGATCATATTGAAGGGAGAATTTGAAGAGGGGTGTGGTCTGAACAAGGGAGCTGGAAAAACAGGGGTAGAAAGTGGGTAAGGGCCCACACACACACACACTTTACGCTGCTGGCGGACATTTGACTTCACTTGTGGATCGCTGCATCACTGCAAGATGGTCTCTCGTTAAATTTACTTGTGAAGCAATGTCGCAGCCATAGAGAGGAGAGAAAAATATGATTAGTGGAAAACACAAGCGAAAATATTGTATTAATAATATGATATATAATTAACACCACCCTCTGTATCATCCCTTTAAAACCAATATCAGTTGAACCCTAATACCCTCACACACACTTGAGTTAACACCAAAGAAGGCTACACTACAGTATATGATACATTTTTAATGTGCACAGTGCATGGCCGAGACAAAGTATATTTATTTTAGTGCATCTCCATACTTACGTGAAGTTCAACATCCCATTGTGCAATAAATCTATTTTTAATCTATGCTGGAAAGCAACTGTGAGATTATGTTCAGTCTTACTCAGTACCAAATAATTGCCTCGCGTTCACTCTACAACAACAAACTTTAGGTGTTAGATGATTGGAGCCACTTGAGGCAATCGCTCTTTGGAGAGTCCAATGCTGTACTTAGCTTAAGGATCACATTCATTTACACCTTCAAGACAAAATGATGATTGTTTTGTTCACCTTTAGCAAGCACAGCTCCCTTGAGGCTTTGACAGTAATTGCCTTTGGGATATAATGTGTTGTTGCTACATGCGATTGCTAATGAAATAATAGTTTTACTGGGATATATATATATATATATTTTTTTAGTAGTAACCAGTACAGTAGTAGACACAACATATCTTGTCTTAGGATATGGACAGAAAACCCTCGGAATATTTTGATGTCTTTAGAAAAAGCACGAGATCCACCATATATCCACATATCCACCACGTATTTCAGCCACCTTAAAACTCAATGATATTAATGTATTTGAAATATTTTCTTGCTTTACCGTACACACTAACTGGTGAAGGCAATGATAGACCAACAACTCCTAAAGTATACTGTTCATTCAATGGCATATGGTGGTTGTGAGATACCAGCTTCAGTACCCATCAGAAAGGACAGTCAATTGGCAAGGTAAAGCTATAAAAATATTCTAAATATAGCGTACACTTAAACTAGTGTTAATTTTTAGGGGGCTTCTTTTAAGTGGCTACCAAACCAACCAACTGAGGCATCGTTTGCTCATCACCATTTCATTGTATGTACTTGATGTGGGTGTTTGCTTCCCAGAAGTTGTTCTAAACAAACATTGTGATTTGGTCTCTTGGAATGCTGGTTAGCAGGGAGAGGAAGTGAGACTTCGACTCTAAATCTATTGTAAAATCAGTAAATGCCAAGTGAACACCAGAGGTGAACATTAAAGCTTGAGCCATGATGTAAACAGTTTCGTCTGTCATCTCGAATACAACCACCCACCAGTGTGATTCTTATAAAACCATGTAAGGACTCTAAACAATCCACAACATACTTCTTCTTTTGCCATCCCTGCCTCAATCCCCATCTGTCTTCATTAAACATGTTAACAAGACTTTGATCTTCTTGCCAATCGGTGATTGTGTGTTAAAAGACAGAACACATGCTCCACTCTGCTTACATGGGTAAGACTTTCACATCAAAGTGGGATACCTATAGCTCCACTCAGAGCAGGAAAGGAGTCAATGTCCCTAATCAAGCCTTATTAGACCGAGATCTTCTTTCTCAGAGTGACCACATAAAAAAGGTGCCTTGGCCTGGCTCATCTGTCCATCGCCGAGGGCCAGAGGAACAGGCATGCGCTTGGTATTTAGACAGGTTGTAATTATTCTAGTTTAAGTTCTTCCAGACCCCATTGCTTTAAGTCCAAGGTCTGACCCATGCTCTCTGATCCAGAGCTGCTGTGGGAAATGATTGTACAGGACTGAGGGAGATCTGCACATGTCTCAGCTCTGAGATCACCTCGCATGAGCACACTCAATATGCATATACATTTTAGGGGAAAACACACACAGAAATACATGCACACATATGTACACATTCTCATCCTCTACAGTGCCGCCAAATCCCCGTCACCAGCTGTAACATGGCTGGCTGCCTTTGAAGTGGCCAGCTGAGCTTACAGTACCTGGTGAAACTCACAAAACACACACACATAGGCACGGGCTAAGGTAAACACACACATCCCCTCACCAGCAAGGAATGCTAATTGTTCTCTCCCAGAGTGGATGTTGAGTCACGCTGCGTTTTAATACGACACTGAAGCAAAGTTGAAAGATCATTTTGCTCGCTGAGCTGTTATTTGGACTGTGGATTCGGGTGGATCGGTTTCAAAGTTTATTACTACACATGATGTTATTACTATAATTAATGGTCGTAACACATAATTATGTTGTGATCCCTCTCCAAAATCAATAAATACTTTTCCTGATTAATGGGAGTTGAGTAATGACAGAGGCAATCATCAAGATCCTCTTTGATCTGCGGCTTCAGCTTTGACTCTAAGTGGTCATCTCATCTGTAAAATTTGTACATCGTGACACCTCAAACAACAGTTGAAACGCTTCTCAGTCATGCTAAGCTTGTTAAGAATGCTCTTAATGATGAAACTGACCTAGCCATGGGTTAAGTGACTTCAAACATCCTGTTAAAAATGGATGACACTTTAAACACACCTTCTCTTTTTGGCTGTTGCAGTGGCACGTTATAAAAAATACACTCAGAGGTTTCCAGACATGGCAGCTAGTTCTGTTACCCAGTAATCCTGATGTAGATCCCTGTTTTGTTAGCTTTAGTAGCTAATCCAGGAGGATAACTTCTGCCTTTTACTTTTGATTGGGCTCAAAGTGTTATTAAAGTATTTATGTGAAACTTACTGCATGTTTAGTTATATTTACAATGAAGGTGTTGAGTGTAAAGAAAGACCCATAATCTGAATGGATACAATTAGTTAAAGAGAATAAGGTTGAAAAATGACAGAATCGTCCTCACAGTCGGACCATCAAAGATTCAGCTCTGAATCTGCCTGACAAAGCTGTGAAACTCAAGCACAGATACAGCATACTAGCACCAGTAGAGATGAGATTTGAGATTTATATTCATAAGATTCTGTGCTCTGTTAACACAGGTTAAACACAACGCTTAAGAACTGTCTCCAGAGCCACTCTCCTCCCAGCAAATGGTCAGTTAGCCAACACAGCAGCAGTGGCTAACATCCGATACTGAGCCTTTAAATGGTCCCAACAAACTCACACAGACACTGAAAGGACTCTACTCTGTTGTCTAACCAGATAATAACCATCAGGTTGCATTGGCTGTGTGATCCTGTGCAGAGGAGACCTCTCATGGTACAGAGACAGAAAGAGACTAAGCAAATCAAAATGCTGCGCGCAGCTCTACAATGAAATAAGAGTGTACGAATAGAGAATAAGAATATCCAAATCCTAAAACTGAAAACTGAATATCCTCAACAAACAAAAATCGAATAGTGGAATATTTGGGTCCAGCCCTGTTTTGCACACTGAGTCAGTTCCTGTTGGATGACAAATAATGATAAGAAGATAAAAGATATTAAAATGATCTATGGGGGAGTAGAATACAAGTCTTCATTGGTTAGCTTATCAGCTATCCTTTAGGATAAACAACTTCATTTCTAATGGATTTTCAAATGAACAAACATTTGGACAATTTTTCTCAAGATATATGTTGATAGAGTATATTTATATCTTAAAACAAGGGAGGATAATAAGAAAATACAAACTTATAGCAGTAAAAATTAATAAAATTTAATAAACAAGGATTGTGATATTAGTAAAAAGTCAGAGAAGTGAAATTCTGACATATATGTTTAAGATGGAAAAAAGAAAGAAGAAAAAAGCTCATTATTTTCTTTTGTTGTATCTTGCATGATTTTATCCTCAGGTGAGTTTGGCGAGGTGTGTAGTGGTCGCCTGAAGCTGCCCAGCAAGAAGGAGATCTGTGTGGCCATCAAGACTCTGAAAGGAGGATACACAGACAAGCAGAGGCGGGACTTTCTTGCTGAGGCATCAATCATGGGACAGTTTGACCACCCCAACATCATCAGGCTGGAGGGGGTGGTAACACGCAGTAAGTACATCCATAACTCATGACCTAAAGATACACTGAAGGAAACTAACTTTGTGAAAACCAAATCACGATTGGCAATAATGCTCGAAAAATAAGGTTTAAGCACAAGAAATGAACAGAATAGAATCAAATAGAGTAGACTAGAAGAACACATGGCGGAAGACAATAGAGTAGGACAGAACAGGAATAGAGTACATTGAAATAAGAAAGAGAACGAGAGAACCGAGATGTGATTTGCATTCACATTCCATCACAGATTCGGCATCTCTAGAGAGTCTTTTTACCGATTCCGGATTTGCAATTGTCTTTGACAAATGGCTCTAAAGTGGCCGACACTTCTGTGAAAGAGCGCAGGAGTTTTATTGAGTTGCCGTGGTGTAAATCTCTGCAGATCAATGTGCTCTGATCAAAGCCTGTGTCCAAAGCAGGCATAAATCCATAAATCCATATCTCTGACTCGCTCCCCTCTGGGCCTCTTTATAAGACTATCATTAGCACACAGAAGGCCTCTTTAAAAAGGAATGACTGCAGAAAAAGGGAAATAATGAGTCTGAACTTTGTCGCTGAGAAATGGGCCCGGCCTCTATCTCTCCCTGCGGCACCAGGCTTGTTAAGTAGTTCTGCCAGTGTGGTTATTCTCAAGATTGGAATAAAATACATGGAGAACTTCCCTTACTTTATTGTCCCCAATATGGGTTCCTCTTATTCTGTCTCTTTTTTTCTTCACTCCCCTTCTTTGTGTCATCTCGATGTCTTAATTGCTCCCTGCCTCTTAAATTTCAGTCATTTTAATTCAGTGACTCGCTTGCACAGCTTCCTCTAATCAAAAACAGCATCACTGAGGAACCACAGTGTAATGTGCAAACAGCAACAGGCGGGGCATTCGAACCATATTGTCTGAATTAATTATTGGTCCTTTTTTTCTGTTTCTCTTTGGCTTTCTATTTGCAGTTATAGGTTTTGCAGACACGTCAGGCAACTGCAAAAAAAGGAAGAAAGAAAATTCCCAGCGGATATATACGGCAAATTGATATTTCAGACACACTTGTGATTCATCATTTTGAGTCACCACTAACAGGAATAGAGCTGTAAAATTGTAATTCACATGTGTCCTCTCAGGGGTAACGATGAAACATTGCATTGTGGGACTTTTTTTGCACACACACACAAAAAAAAGATATATTTGCATTTATTTATTTTATTTTATTAATCAGTTTAAACCACATATTTTTGAGAATTCTGGGAATCAGATTAAAACAGTGGGAAGATAATTAAATAAAAATGAAAAAATAGAAAATAGTGAGGATTTTTGGACATTGTCAAAATTATATTTTACATTATAAAATCATTATTTTATTTTTTTCATTTGGAAAATAAATGTACTTCACGTTAATAAATCCAAAACTTTTTTGCAAAGGTCATAAAAAGTAAAAATAACTGTGACAACTGTAGTAAGGAAAACACATTCACTCACAGATTCAGCTTTGTTCCTGCCGTCTTGTTATTCAGCCTTGAACACAGGACATCCTGAAAGTGAAAGCGCCTTGATGTGTGTGATCCCTCATCAGTGAGACTGTTTGTGTAATACATCTTACAGGCCACTACTCTTCCTATTAATGTCCAGCCGCTGAAAAATGCTGCAATAACACAAGACTGTGGTTTCACTTGCTGCTTCTAGACTAATAGGGGAAGCCCAATATTCAGCACTGTGAGTGTGTGTGTGTGTGTGTGTGTGTGTGTCTGTGTGTGTCTGTGTGTGAGAGCATATCAAATGGACCTCCTAAAACTATGCCCTGCACTTATGCTGCTCCAGCTCACGCACGTGTTCAGGGGTATCCCTCCAAATGTCATGTACGTACACACACACACACACACACACACACACACATACACACACACACACACACACTGCTGTAGGGTGATTTATTAAGCTGCTCCTGTTAATTCTTAATAATCCTGAGACTTTCACACCCCATTTACCTTGCTGCTGCTTTTGGCTGATCCACAGGCTGCATATTTGTAGGCGCGCACCTCCACACACACACACATGCATGTACTCTTTTCTCCCACACACACCCACACTTGCACGCACACACACTGAAACTTGTGTTCACAGAAGAAAGGGGCTTGGGGGCCTTTATCTTATGCTGCCAATGTTGAGAATAGAGAGAAAAAGGGAAGGGAAGAGGGCGGAGGACAGGAGGGAGGACCGGGTGTGTGTGTGTTCCCGTCTGAGACTATAAAAGCCGTCCGCTGGTAAACGGAGTGATCCATCACAGCCTTTTAGGGATAGGAGGGGGTGTGGGTGGAGGGTGTTTATCTGTATCTGTGACTGTGTTTAAATGATGAGAGATTTTTTACTGTAAATGTAAGAAGGAGTGTTGCAACTGTATTGAGAAGCTGCTGGGAGAGTTGTTTTTTTTTGAGCTGGCAATGTCTTAGGGAAACACATATATTAGGGAAAAACTGAGAAGCTAAAATTTAGTTTTAATTAGGATATGCACTGTATGTTTTACTATGAACACAAACTGGAAGTCAGAGTTTATTTGTTTAATTTCCACTCCTTAACTCAAGCACACCTTCTGTCTTGGCTCATTTACTTCGAGCTGCTTGTTGTGCCAAATAGGTCTTTTTTTTGTCAGCGTCTGATTGGCTCATAGGGGCATTTTGAATTGGAATTTGCACCAGATCTGCTTTGATTAAATTAAAAACACTGAGTCAGCCAACTTCCATCATTACTAATGGAAAGTTTATTTTTTTCCCAGTGAGAATAATAGATTTGTTTCTTTTAACAAGCGATTCCATCACCCTCTCCACTCAGCCTGTGTCATTCCTGAAAAAAAACGAAAAAAAACGACGTCTCGCCAGATGTGGGGAGGGTTCACATTAATACATGCAGGAGGGATGGGAGGAAAAGGGAAGGATGGGGTGATGGGGGAAGAGAGGCAGGGATGAGAGAGAGAAGGTAGGTCGGGAATGAAAGAGGGCAGGGGGAGGGGGGGTGGAGGGCACATTAATCAGAATAAAATGGAGAAGAAGCATACGGCTGGTGGTAAGTCAAGAACGAAACAGGGGAAACATCTGGGACACAAACAAGTCCTGACACCGACACCGTTCATTTAACAATAGCTGATTTAAGGGTTTCTTAAAGAGTTTTTTTTTCTCCTTTTCCACCCTGTAATAAACCTGGTGTTGGCCGTAGTTTGATCAGGTACAGATGATAGCAGGCGGCGTGGATTTACAGCCAAATCTTCTACAGAAATAAAGATGTCACACTTTGACAGCTGACCTGCTGGGACCCTAAAACTATGACTAGGATCATTTTATTCGTGTGTGTGTGTGTGTGTGTGTGTGTGTGTGTGTGTGGGTGTGCAACAGAAAGAAAAGACGTCAACCTGGTCCCCATCAGGGCCCATGCACGTCTGCTTTAAGTCAAGTTACAGCCCTCCCTGTTGACTTCCTGTGACTTTACCAGTTTCAGAAAATAAATCTAAAATTAATATGTTGCTAAGCTACGAGTGTCTTTGTTGGTGGAGTGTTTGGCTGTTGGTTCTGTTGCACAGCAATCAGAAGTCATTGTTCTGACTTTAGGAGTGACACAACTAACATGATGTAACCAAGGATTGAAACCTCCCTCTCTGCCACAGGTAAACCCGTCATGATTGTCACAGAATACATGGAGAACGGATCCCTGGACAGTTTCTTGAGAGTAAGTATTAACACACGCACACACACACACATTTGGGGACTAGAATGGATCATGACGCATCTAGTGGTGCACACCCTGAGGCAGTTGGGGGAACACATATCTGATGGCTAGCTGAGGATTAAGGAACACACACCAGGGAACACCTTAAAGTGGTGGGAAAGAAGATGTCTTGCACCTGTACAGCACACAGTCTACATCACACACAAGGTCACTCTGTCAAGCAGTACACTACATCTTTGCTTTTGCATTGAAAAAAATGGTGTTTCTACAAAACTTGCATTCGTCAAACGCTGAAGAGTGACATTTGGTTCAAACGTGTTGAAAACTATTTACCCTAAAAGTGCAGGAGTCTATGAAAGCATGGGCTGTGGGAATAAAATAGCTGTGCTGATTAAACTGGAAGTTTAAATGCTGTCTTCTGCTTTCAGAATGTGATGAGATTAAATCTTTTTTCTGGGTGCTGTCAAATAAGACATGAAAAAAAAAATAGATAATGTAAGTTTCGCACAGCAAAAATATATCTTATTCAGTCTTTTTTTTTTTCATTAAAAAGTTCTGTCAATTGCGTAAAATTCAATTTCCTCGAAACATTTGCCTGTACGACAGATGACAGAGCGCAGTCCAGTTTTAAGACCTGATAAAAATGTTCTGGAATTATTAGTGTTATTATTATGATTATAAAAAGAACCGATTTGGCCGTCTGGTAGATTTCCTGACTTGTTTAAAGAAACAAAGTTTAGACTGCTCAGTAGATTCCAGTAAATACCGTACCTGAGAATGGCTGACTTTAGCAGTTCTGACTGTTTCAGCTAAACTTTCCATGCAAGGCTTATCAAATGACAAGGTTTTATGAACTGTATCCCCACTGCTTCTCTGGCCAGGAGTGAGTTTGATTCGTGCCATGCCTCTGTCTCTTAAAGAGGAATTGACCTGGCTCACTGAAATTAGCCAAAGCACAACAGCCAAGCCACAACACTGGCATGAAAGCATGTGTACCGATGCCTGTTTTAGCCCTTTTTCCACGTGTCTGCACAGTATCCAGACACATGCAGGAGGAGTAGCTGTTGTTTCCTGACATTTTCCCAGAGGCCTGCACTTCATCATTGAGAATGTGTCATATACGCAAACACACACATGCAGATTCGTAGCTTGTGCATTGCAGCTTATGTCCGTGTTCTGAATCTGCGAAGCTTTGAAGTGACTGAGCCAGGTGGTCTGGCCACTAATTGCTCCAGACAAAATGGGAGGCGAGGTGGGCCCGAAGAAAAACACACTCATCTTACACTCATCTCGCAAATGACGTGTTCTTTGACAAACGCGGAGAGACCCGTGCATGTGAGGAGCAAGTGGACACAGGCAGACCTTCCACTCACATGCTAAATGGAGCCAAGTGCAAACCCTGAGCAAAAACCATAGAGAGAGAGAAGACAGACCGACAGATACATATACAGTGACAAATGCTCTGTTGCTCAACGAGTCTACTTTCTAAAGGCATTTCATCATCTTAAGCTCCCATCATGCCTCTTTGTTTATGTGTCTTTCCTATACAGATTTATAGACTAACTCATAAACACTCTCCAGTGTAAACTAGTGTAAACACTCCTGCTTGCCAATGCAAACAAAATAAAAAGTTTTGTGTTTATATTCCGTCCAGTTTGTGTTTGAATGCTGCATCTAACCACTTTGTGAGCATTTAGCTGAGCCAAAACAAAATCAATTTGAAATATTAAGGATTTGCCTTAAATGGCTGTCTGAGGAACAATGGACACATGCTTCTAAATACCATTGTGCCCTTATTTTGTTTCTTAGGATTTAACTTTTTTGATGCATCTATCGTGTGTAGTAATTTAAGCATTTTAAGCACTCAGTGTTCCCCCTAAATTAAATATACTTGTCGGAGAAGAGTAGTCCTCAAATACAGTATTTAGACTCTTGGATGTATTCATACATACTTGTGAAGAATCCAAACAAAATGTCGCTGAAATCAGGTTAGTAAACTCAAGATAAAGGGCTCTCATTGGTTATTATATAATGAATATGTAGTGGATAAAAGTAACTGGGCTGATTGAAAAAAAGAAAGAGCATTTCTACTATATATTGGTCTGATCCAAATTTCCATACATTACTGTGCCTCTGGCTTTGGTATTTCACAGTTAGGCTGAAGATGAGGTACAGAATGTCAAAGGTGGTTTTTAAAGGTTAATGAAAATGCTGTGGATACTAATGTAGAAAGGTTTCATTTCATGCAAATAGTCAGAAAGGTCAGACTCTCTCTGTGTTCTATATCATGTACATTAAAAGTTTAGCATTAACAGTGTACGTCTGGTCTTTCTTTCTTTCTTTCTTTCTTTCTGTTTTTCATTTAGAAGCACGACGCCCAGTTTACAGGCATCCAGTTGGTCGGCATGCTGCGTGGCATCGCCTCGGGCATGAAGTACCTGTCAGACATGGGCTACGTTCACCGAGACCTGGCAGCTCGAAACATCCTGGTCAACAGCAACCTGGTGTGTAAAGTGTCAGACTTTGGCTTGTCCCGAGTCCTGGAGGACGACCCGGAGGCTGCTTACACCACCAGGGTGAGCTGGAACACTAACACGATCTCAGGACATAAATGACAGCATGAACAAATAGGTTGGGCACTGTACTGTCAGGGCCATTTTTACCAGTAATGAATTACTTAAAATGCAACGTTACATAAAACTCCCTGAATCATACATAGTGCTCAATAAGTTAGCTGTAAAACTACCTACAACATACCATTCCCCCTTCTTAGATAATCTCAGCAAACACACACACACACTCTTCCATTCTTTTACTATGGCAAGGGAGAGGAACACATAACTAAAGCTGAGTTG
Organism: Epinephelus moara; assembly: GCF_006386435.1. Classification (NCBI taxonomy): domain Eukaryota; kingdom Metazoa; phylum Chordata; class Actinopteri; order Perciformes; family Serranidae; genus Epinephelus; species Epinephelus moara. The sequence goes on from NC_065512.1 coordinate 26,452,697, forward strand.
TGATCAGATATAAATCCACAGAGCTTTGCTTCCCTGGATCACAGCACAGAAATGGCAAAACATACACCAATTGGGGAGGTCATGGAGAGGAGCACTCCAAGCACCACGTGCCCTGAAGGGAACCATTACATCGATAAGAAGTTCTGTGTGTGTGTGTGTGTGTGTGTGTGTGTGTGTGTGGTCCAGTGTTTTGTTGACCCATCCACCGCGCCAACATTCACACCAATCCTTTATTTTTATCCCAAAAGCCAAAAGTGCATTTTGTTTTTGCTGCATTCAATGGCAACATAGCTCACTTTTAGAGTTTTTTGTTGTAATTGAAAAATGCAATGTGCCAAGGAGACAGTTTGAGACATGGGAAATCCTATTTCCTCGCCCCTTGTCTCCTGCTACATTTATTGCTTCAACCCAGGTGATGCTCAGATCGTATTTACTTTGCAACTTGACCTCAACTCTCACAACTTTTTTAGATGATGACACTATAAAACCTGAACAACGACGACAGCTTGGGTTGCGGTTGATTTGATTTAAGGAAAACACGAATGGAGTTTCCACAACAACTTTGCCGAACTGTCAAGAAATCACTTTGTGTCAGATGGTAGCTCAGGGTGTTTTTTGCAACACCCTTAAAGGGGAACACCATCTAAATTAAGAATTCCAATATGTTATTTCCATGGCCTAGGAAAGTTCGATCAATATTTGTGACCATGAGCTACTTTCTCTCAAAGCCAGAAACCAAAGACGTAAACTTGTGACGTTATAGGGTATAAAGTCTGGAGCTGCTCCATAGACAATGAATGGAGTAGTGTTCTCAGTTCTGAAACAGGAAATGCATCCATATACTCAAAACATTTATCTGGGTACTCTCAGTGTCATCTAGAATATCTCTCCCAATGCATTGTCTATGGATCAGCTCCGGACTTTATGCTCTATGACATCAAAAAGTTGAGTTGTAGCACTGTAGTTTTTGGATTCATTAGATAGTTGTTCGTGTTTACTGATATTTTTGGACTGTCTTAGACCATAGGAGTAACATGATTAATTGTGAAATTGGTTGTAGCTGCCCTTGAAGCATAATGCTAAGGAAAGGATAGAATGACATCTGAAGAGAAACCGTAACAACAAAAACCTCAGCGCTAGGTGAGACAATTCAGTGTCAGAGAAATAAGGGTCACCATCTTGGAGATAAAAAAGGTGACAGATCAACCTATTTGCAGCCCTCTTTGTCCTTGTTTCACTCCTTGAAGCACATGCCACAAAATGAAACATTATCAGCAGGCACGCCACACTTTCTTGTGTTTCATTCATCTGTTCTTTCTGCAGCATGTGAGTGTATATGTGTGTGGTCATTTTCATCATAGGAACCTGTGGTCTAGACCATGCGTGCAGCCCCTTTAAACACAGTATAATTTACTGGCTGAGAATTGCTTGTCAAATAAACAGTCAGTGTGCCGTTTGCCTTTCTCCCAGAAATACATAATCTAAAATAATAGGACAGAATAATAAACTCTCCAATGCTGCAGTGACTGACAATGCTCCACACATGCAAGCAGGTTTCCATCCAGCCCGCACTGGAACTTTCTTTCTTTCCCTTTTTGTTTTGTCACTTCTCTAGCATCTACTGTTAAGGCAAAATCTATGTGTGTTCCTGTGCATGTAAGTCCAGTGTGTGTGTGTAGTGTTCACACATCTTGGACTCTTGGGGGAGCAGGTGGCTTTTTTTGTGTTGGCACCATGTGTTTCTGTGTGCACCTGTGTTTATTTGTGTGACCATGTGTGTGATTGTGTGTTTTTTGGGCTCTTATACCTTTCCACAGTGTTTCTTTATGGATAATGCAGTAAAAGAGTGTGTGTTTGAGAGCGTAGTGCAAGAGGGTGTGTATGTGTCTTTGACTGCACAGCACCAGGCAGGAGCTGAGCAACTTGGCTGATGTCTCTGTTAGCTTTGGCTGCCACCGGCCTCCTTTCCTCCTCTCCTCAGCTCCATTTTCTTCATTTGTCCTGCTTCTCAGCTAGAATGACAAATGCAGCAGACAGTACAGTGAGAGGTCATGCAGGAAACTTTGGATTCGTTTGATTAATATGTTTTTTTTTTCTTTTTTAAGGTTGATACTTTTTGATTAAAACTGAATAGCACACGTTTTTTGTTTTTTTTTTGCAATATTGTTCAATGTCACTTTATATGACTAATTTCAAATTCCACATTTTGGAAGTGTGGAAGCACCTTCACTGCAGGGCCTTCACACCAAATAATAATAATAATATTTCAGATATCTGTTACAGTTGTGGATGTGAGGTTTAGATCACCATGCTCAGTCCAAACCACTGAGCCAATTGGGGTTAAAGTTTTTCAAAACAGCTCATAAAATTTCCTGAATGTTTCATGACATGTACTGTAGGCCTTTACATGAGATATAAACCTATTACACCCAATATTACATATACAGACATAACATTTATATTCATACCATAAAACCTGACAATAACCACATTGTTGTCACCCAGTGTCCCAACAATACATTTCTGCTTTCGGGTTATTATTCTGTGGTGTCTGATCTGTGGTCTTTTATGAATTTTGTGCACAAAAGTTAATTGGAAAATATCCATCCGGACAGCGAAAGTACATGGTAATATCAGGTTGTGAGACTGTCACTGACTAACTGAAAAATCTCTCTCCTACTGTCTGTCTCTCAGGGAGGTAAGATCCCCATCCGGTGGACCGCTCCCGAGGCTATTGCCTACAGGAAGTTTACATCAGCCAGTGATGCTTGGAGTTACGGCATTGTGCTCTGGGAAGTGATGTCATATGGGGAACGGCCATACTGGGAGATGTCCAATCAGGATGTGAGTACTGCAGTGTTGCCAAGCTAACTTCCTTTAGCAAGGGCGTCTGTGTGGCGCAACCACCACTGTAGTATTTCTGCCAGCTCCCACTGGTTTATATGACATGTTTAGTTAATGTTCAAGATCGTGTGAGGTTTATGGCACTTTTAGAGCAATTTTTAAACAATGTTTTTGCTAGGTTTTTGTCCTTTGGAATGCACCCGGGGTTTATGTGTTCAAACATCAACCAGAGTTCACTGATTTCTTTCTTTCGTCATATTTATTTTCATTTGTCATTCAGGCTTCGTTTTTCTTCTTTTCCAAATGAAGCAGTCTTACCACATGATGTACAAGGGTTGGTATCAACGTAGAAAAATAAAAGACATGAAAAACAACTTTAATTTACTGTCACTCAGTGGTCAGAAAACGGTGGCTAGAAGCTTAGGTGAAATCCCCTGCCACAATCCACTGATTTGTCTATCACATTGCAACAACAGTTACCACAACTCATATAGTTTGAGTCTATTTCTACTCCCCCATATTCCATCATATCTGTGCATAATTCATTAAAATACAAGTTGATCTCAAAATCATCATTTCAGCTCTAGCAAGCCTTTATGAGGGAAACAAAGTAATGTAGTGCAACGAGTACAGCCGGACACTTTAGATCATCTTAGATATAGTCTTGAAGTTGAAGTTGTCTTTTCTTCCCCACATTTAGGTAATAAAGGCTGTAGATGAAGGATATCGCCTCCCCCCACCCATGGATTGCCCGGCTACCCTCTACCAGCTGATGTTGGACTGCTGGCAGAAAGAGAGGAACAACCGGCCTAAGTTTGAACAGATTGTCAGCATCCTGGATAAACTCATCCGTAACCCCGGTAGCCTCAAAATCACGGCCAACACCACTTCCAGGTATCAGACAGATGTTTCACCATTTATTTGTTTTCATTTTTGGTGTTTGTTGAAAGCAGCATGCACAAAGACACACACATTGTCTGCAGGTGGAGGTGCTTTGAATCACAAAATTCTAAAAATAAGCAGGTAAAGTTGGAAATCAGGCTGTTGTCTTCTTAGCTGCTTTTTGCTCCTGCTTTGGTTTCCATTCACTTGACTAGACGACACCTGTCTCTAGGCAGTCCAACATTGCAAGTAGTTCCCATTAACTTCCATGCACAGCATTATGGGTTATTGCTGGTCAAAGCACTTCCTGCTCTGGGATCCCAAAGCCTTGGGACAGCAATGGCAGTTGTAGTTTTATTTTCCATGGATGAAGCACAATTCACCATGATTAATGCACTGGGAAACAAAAAGACCAAGGGATGTGGTTGTTAAGAAAGACATTTTTGTATTAGATTTCAATTTCTGTCTCCCCTGGTGCACTTCTGTTTATATTTGGAGCCAAGCAGTACATGAGCTGGACATAAACACTGCCTTCCTGCTTCCTGTGTTTGCAGGGTTTTGCATGGAACTTAGCTTGACTCATCACACATTACTATGACATATCGTTCATCTTTCCCTTTGCCACGCAGTCTAATGTCATACTCCTCTCTACCTTTCCCTTGCTCTTATGTGAAAATTTCCCCTCATTTTTACCCTCACTTATGCTTTGCTCCTTTGTTGGGACCACCATTCTCTCCCAGGGGGCCGTGGGGAACCCGGGCAGCCCATGTACAGTTGTCAGTTCTGAGCAGGGAGGGGGACAGGCGCTGGGTCTGCGGCAGACAGCCGCAGTATTATGGAGACGTCAAAGCTCATAACATTGACTAATGATTTCTTAAGAAAGTGAAAATAGGTCCCTTGGAGTTTGCATGTAATTTCCCTGATTGGCTTTTAACACCGGGCGAGCACAGGCTGGCCGACAGAGTCGGCTGTGGTGATTTATGAGAACTGTGCGTGTATGTGTGTATCTGAGTGTGTGTGTGTGTGTGTGTGTGTGTGTGGTAGTGGCAGTTACACAGCGGGAGCAGCTGCACTCAGCTCCACACACCTCGTTTGTCTCAGGGCTGTCCTGGCTGGCTAATGGAGCACCCCCTCCTTCTCAAAGCCTACACCAAAGCCTGGGACCGGAGCGGAGCATCTGGAGGCTTCAGGGGTGGGACCTGGTCAGAGTTTACTGTCCCTGCATGTGAATGGAGAGAGACTGGGGTCAGTGGGCCAAGGTTGGCTGTCAGAGACTAATTATGGGCCAACAGAAGCTAAGTCAGGGTTAGAGGCCACTGTCTATCTGATTGGCTTTACAGGGTGTCTAAAATGTCTGAAATCAGAGGCTATCTGGTTTTCAAATTGAAATGTGTTTTCTCTGTGTTCAGTGAAACCTGACAATGGTTGTTACCAAAGCACTATAATGCAACTAGTAGTCCTTCTAAAAACATGTCAATCAATGCAGTGGTAAGTAATGCGCTGATTCAGATTTACTTGGTCTGGGCTTTTTACATAATAAGCTTTTTCCCCAAGCCGTACAATGCAAAATGAATAATGACAAGCCTCTGTGAACCTGTAACAACAAATCAAATCTATTGCATTACTCCTCTCTGTAATTCATTTTCAAACAAACTCCGTCTGGAGAATAGGGATCTTTGCTTCATTTTCAGTAGTTAGGGCTGGGCTGGAAATGGGGTTGGAATTGAAACAAGAGTGAACCCGTTCCCTGGCAAAGGGTTCGGGATAAAGTATCTGGAACTGGGGCTGGAGGCCATGGCTGCAGATGGAACTGAGCTGGTGTGGATCTTGGCTTGTAGGGTGAGGTTGGGACAGGGAATGGAAACAAAAGAACAGTTTCAATTGGTGGAAGGAAACCAGTTTGGGTACTAAAGAAAGCAGGTATTGGGACAATGATATAAGGATATGAAAAGGCAGATAATTGGGCAGCACCATCATTCATTAGTTGAGTAAATCAAAATGTCAAAATGTATAAGTAGGAGGAAATACAAAATTGGGTTAGAGATACAAGATTGGTACTGAGCCTTGCAAATTCAGTGCACTGAAAACCAGTACCGTTAAATGACATTAACATTTATTATGTTAAAAATGTGTAAGCTAATTTAAAAACTAAAACTCTTCACTGAAATGCAGCTAGGAATTCAGATTAAGAGTTCAGAGTAGGAGCCATGCATGCTTGACTGGAATCAAATCAAAATGTCACACTTGAATCAATTTAGGTTAATAGCTTCCCTCAGACCACCCGAGTAGTATTGATTGTATTGAAACTACATCATATCCATCACATCCAACAGAGGCAGATGATACATAATGGCCACATATGAGAATTTTAATTCGAAGGCCTAATATTGGCCCGAAACCGGTCTAACCCCTCCCAGAGACACCCTGGGAATTGTCCCAGTAACACACTGAGAGGTAAAATTCCTCCCACTCTGTCCTGCCCACATGTATCTGTTCAAGCTCTTCTCCTCATCCACCTCGCTCCTCCCTTGAGAGCTCTAAAAACGAGAGACTACACAGCCCTGGTTATTTAGAGGTCAAAAGAATGAAAGATAGAACAGAAAAGGGGAAGGGAAATGAAAACATGAAGGGGGGTAGAATTTATTCTCTCTCCGGTGTATTTATACTTCCTTCTGTTCGAGCGGGTGTTTTCTGCGTTCCTATAAGGTGTTTAGACCAGGAGGGGTTTTAAACACCCCCCCTAACGTCAGACAGATGCTTTCTTTTCCCTTCATTTTCCCCTTCATAGCATCCCTCTGTTTCCCTGTTTCCTCTCCAATCATCTTGTCTCTTGAGTTGCTGTGAGATGTTGCTGAAAGTGTAACAACAAAGGAAACAAAGAAAATGATAAGGGAGGGGAAACAAGGTCATTTGCAGTTTATCTCTCGGAGGAGACAGGAGAGGGGGAAAGAAGCTGAGGATGAAGGCGAGGATGAGATCAGAGGAGGAAAGGAAGAAAGGTGGTACAGGAAAGGAGAGGAGGGGATCAATAATCCTACAAAAACGATGAACATTTTTATCCTGACAGCCCAGAAAGTTCTAATCTATGACGTTTTGGATCTAACTATATTTTTGACCTAACTTTTTTTTTTTCTCGGCAAATGTATAATGGAAAAAAGTCATTCATAACCATCACAATCATTTCTTGCTATATATATATAGCCTATACACAGCATTTTTGGCTGTCTTTTTCTTTAAAATAGAAAAAAAATCTGCTGTCTACTGAGATTCACAGACTCACACACTTCCTTCTTTTCCCCCCATGCAAACCACCCCCACTTTCTAACCCCCAATTCCCTCCTTTTCCTACAAACCAGTCTCTCCAGGGGGTCCTGGGGGGCCCTCTGCATTTTGACAGGCCTCTGATCTGGCAGGAAAAGACTCAATCATTGTAACAACACCCACTCCACTGCCTCAAATGCATCCTTTTTTTTCCTGTCTCTGTTGGAGTTGTCATCTCGCTTTTCTTCTCTCTACATACGGCTTATTATGGGGTTTTTGTCTATGTTGTTTGATGGCAGCTTGATGATTTTCTATTGTAACATTCTTTTGATTGTATTTTGCTTCTTTAAATTAAAATATATTGCATCAGTATGCATGGTACAGAAAACATGTCTAGTTTGCCAGTATAATTAGGTACCTCTCATCTCCAGGCAGGGAAAACTACAGAAAAAGTAGTTACCCATATCAGAATAATGACAACCAAACTAAAGAACTTTTTTATTTATCATTTTGAAAATTGAATTATTCATTTTTAAATCATGCTTTAATGTAAGAGCACACATACATGTGAAGTTTAACAAATAAGAGTATGTGTGGCTATACAAATGTCTAACTACACCTTAATATTATACGTCTTATTCTGAGACAAGATAATTATCAAGTAAAAATTGGAAAACGGCAAAATTGTGTATTGTAGTAGACACAATGTATCCTCCACCACTCTTAAGCAAAGCACACTTTTTATTTGAGATAAAATATCTAAAAATGATACATTTGTTCCCAAGAGAGTTGAGGAAGCACATAGTTGTGCTATTTAATTTTATAATTTTACATACATTCATACATACGTTCCAATGCCTCTTTTACAAAAAAAAGACCCAACAATATTGAAACAATCTAACTAAAAGAAAATGTCTCGATTGTATTTACCTGCTGTATAGTTTTACGCCCTCCTAATTCCCAAAAGGTAGCCTAACCTTGAGTAATATTTCCTACATTCTCACACACAGCAGCTCCAAGCCTCCCTGCCAATCCAAATCAGTCAGGCGGAGGCCGACTTCCTGGTATTCTAATGAGTTTATTTACAAGGCTATGAATAGTATTCCCTGTGGGAGAACTACCTTTTTCTGTCCTGTCCTGTCCTGCCTTGTTTGCAAGAATCTATTCCCTTGTGTGCATGTGTGTGTGCACATATGTGTGTGTGTTTGCCTGTCTTGACGCAGGTGCCTTTGTCTAGTCTGCAAGACAGGTGCAGCATGTCCTTATAAAAAACAGAGTGTCTTTGCAACCCAGTTTTAAATGCCACTCACCAAATCTGCAAAAAAACACTCAACATGCTTTAACTGATCCCTTATTTGGCTACTGATCGTTATGTTTTGAGTCCCAGATTGACCTTATGTGGTTTGACCTGGTTTCCCATGTCTTGCCTTGATGTGATCGGGTTTCACAGCACCAAAGTGAACCCCCTTTGTATAAGACACAGCATCAGACTGACATCAGAGATTGGACGCTGATAGAGAAAATAGCTTTCTTTGTCATCTTAAGCGTCCCCTACACTCTCTTCCATTTCACTCTGTATGTCTTTCCACCTCTCGTTCTTCCTCTTCCCCCGTCCTCGACAACCATCAATCAGAGTGAGTCAGAACAGCGCCTGCAGCCTTTCCTTCACCCTCTACTGTTGACTGAGCACTCTAAAGCCCAACGCGGTGCATTTAATTTGATTTGATCCAATTGAAACCATCAAGTCTAATCAAATCTAATGTTGCATTTTGCAGCATGGTACATGTAGTGCAGGAAACGGTAATGACATTAGACAGAAACTGATGCCGCTTTTGTTAGTAATCTTGTTCTTGAATATGTTAAATACATTATGGAAATATTTTGTGTGACGGTTTGATTTCCCCCCTGTATTCAAAGCCCAAAGGCACTGTGCAGGTTTACTGTATGCAACAGACACATATGGCCTGTCTGTGTGTGTGTGTGTGTGTGTGTGTGTGTGTGTCTATGGTTCCCTGATGAGTGCCGTTCAATCAGATCAAGAGGTCTGGGTTACATTTAGTTCTGTGAAGGTATGCAAGCACAGGATGTGTAGAATAGCATATTTGTTGAAATATATGCAGATAATTACATTTTCTACACATATATAATGGTATATAATAGATTTTTTCTTAAAGAATTAATTTGATTCACTTCCATTACAGTCACCATTGCGTTCACCGCCAAATTAGATTTCATCTCACTTGTCAATAAATGTATAACCTCCCATCAACAGACCATGTACAAGTATGTACAGCCATGCACTCTATAGTCAACATGTTTTGCCACTGAAGTAACAACATATAACATCAATGAGGGTAGTGGTAAAACATTTAGCGTATTTCCTGGCGACATCTACATGATTAAAATGTACAAAGTCAGTCAAGTAAAGTCGTATGTCATGTGCAGGAGTATTGCGATGGAATCTGAATATGATCAGTGCAACACTGGGGCCCATCATGACATAGCTACTTAGTGTTATCAGTGCACAAATGACAGCAACTAGATGATGAAAGATCTGTTCACACTGCTGGCTAGTTACAGGAGTAGCAATAGTAGATAGCGGCAGCAATAACCAACAGCATTGATGGTTTGAACAAAATAGCATGAGTAAAAACTGGAGGATGGGTCCACTGGCCAGTGAACATAGAAAAGCCTGCTAGGAATTTTGCACTACAACACTCACACATGACATACTCCTCTGTCTGCAACATTCATTGAAGCAGTCTATTGCTGCCAATGACTTTGCTACACTGTTCATTATCAACATGTGCAACACTGCTCCAAACATTGCTGCTTCTTATGATGCTGCTCACGTAGTATCTCATGAACCCTGCCCCTCAAAGTGTCCACCTGTAGGCTTTGCGTTCCCTGGGGGAAAGTTTCTTCTTCTCCCCATTCCAGTCTGTGCTGACTCGTTGTGGGGAGTGACAAGATCAGAGTTTATAAGCCAAATGCCAACTCTGTAAATACTTAGTATTCACATCATAATGACGCTAATGCCTTTGTGTTTCTGAAATAACTCTAAAAACTCTGCTTTATTTATCTGAATATATTACAGGCCGTTACCCAAGGGGATTTGTTTGCTCACTGTCCATCAATGTGTGTTCTTATATTACTCCTTGTCCTGTGTGCCTTCAGGCCAGCCAACTTGTTGTTGGACAGGAGCAGTTCAGAGGTTCCCGCGATGGGGACGCTGGGTGACTGGATGGATGGAATGAGGACCTTGCCCTGCAAAGAGGCCTTCTCTGGGGTCAGCTACAGCTCCTGTGACACCCTGGCCAAGACCTCCACCGAGTAAGACAACCACACACACAGACACACACACTAAGCTACTCTGCCCATTCATGTCAGCAGTGTTTACAGGGCCCCAGTACCCGTGGCAAGGCCCAGGAATTTGAAGAGACTCTTGGTGAAGAACACACACACACACACACAAATACTCTTGTTCTCAGTAAGTAAAGAAAGCTATAGAGCCCTTACTAAAGGTGTCCAGATGACTCATGGTAATTCATAATGGCAGGCCTTTAGCCACACTCTCGTATGACAGTATGACCACAGAGGGAGAAGCTGAGAGCATTAGAAGAATGAGAGATAAGTAGAGAAACAGAAAAAAGAAGAGAGAAAGAGAGGAGAGGAGTTGTGAGTTCCATAAGGGAGAGAGGATAAAAGAGAAACTATTGAGGGAGGGAATGAGAGGGGAGATTTGACAAGATAAAAGGGCAGAGAGAGGGGCCTTTGAAAGAGCAAATAAAGGCATAGCTGTCAAATAGGTATGCATGGCACTCTCTATACTGTGAAGCATTAAAATGCAGAGCAAAGATCAAGCAAAGGTTGTCAGAAAACTATTTGGACGCCAAATCCAGAGAAATTATATGTGGAGAGCACACACTGCAGGACCTACAGTATGATGACCTGTGTCACAATGACCATATAACAAAGCCTGGTCAGTCATTGTTTCGTCAGTTCAGATACGTGGTCATACCTTACAAAATATAAACGAAATCCATAGAACTTCTTAGCAGCTGCACAGCATATGCAAATGTAATCCAGTAGTAGTATTAGGAACTTTTGGTGGGATATGACATTAGAGTCAGGGTATTTGTCACAGCACAGGGTTTAGTAAATCAATGTCCCTGGATAAAAGAGAGTTAGTACCAGACAGAGATTAGAGGTTTGACTCTGCTGACAGGATCCTCGGGCTGACAAAAGGTTCTGAGATAGTGGATCAGGTTCTGGCAAGAGTCCTGTGCTGGCAGACTGAAAGGAATTATGAATCCCGAGCACAGTGATAATAGACTAGGAGATTATACTGATGAACAAGCCACCTTTGGACTTGCGGGTCAGAGTGCAGCTACTTGGGAAAATTAAGGACAGCTAACTACTTTTATATCTCTTTGTTGCTTTCTTTTATTGTCAAAGACAGAGTTCAGACTTTTTCTGGCACTTTTTTCCCCAGACTTTCTCTCTTTCTCCCTCGCTCTGTCGACCTGCTGCTGGTTTAATTGATGTGGAATGTGACCGGGTAAATAATTGGACATTTCTAATCATTGTGATCAAAGCAGCCACTCACTGTGGTGATGGCAGCAGCAGGGGACACAAGGGCAGCTGGGGAGCGGTGGTCAGTGCTGCAGCGAGCTGTAACTCCTGTCAATAACTGACCAAACCAGATAGTCATTAACAGTGCTGGGCTTAAAGGTGAAGTGTGTAGGATTTAGTGGCATCTAGTGGTGAGGCTGCAGATTGCAACCAACTGAAATTTCTCCAGTTTTCCAGGCGTGGAGGAGAACTACTGTGGCTGATGCAAAAAAACACAGAAACACGAATGGCCCTATCTAGAGCCAGTGTTTGGTTTGTCTGCTCTGGGCTACTGTAGAACAACATGGAGGAGGAAAGACTCCGTATGTACATATAAACAGCTCATTCTATAGTAAGGCAAACTCAATGATCCTTATTTTCAGGCAACTGTAAACTACTGAAGACATAGTAATTAATATTATTTACCTTTTCTGACAATCGATGCCCCTGAATCCTGCACACCAGACTTTTAATACATTAGAAAGAAGCAGCATATAATGTGTGCCCTTTTGAATAATGATGAATTGTAGAGTTGATGTCACAAGTTAGCCAGTAGGGACCCTTTAATCTACTATGAATAGAACAAGACTTTAAAACTTCCCACATTGGCAGCTTTGAATTGCAAAGTATTGAAACTTCAATATATTAAAACTACATTCCATACAAATATAATAAGGCTCCTATTAGGAAAGTGTGCAGTGATAAAGAAGAGACACCAAATGAATAAGAGGCCAGATGCAGCTTTTCTTTGAAGAGAGACCTTTTTAGGGTGATAATAATGAGACTTTTTGATATAGATTTTCTCTCTCATTCTTTCTGATCTTATTTTTCTCAGTTGCAGCTCGATTTATTTCGCTATTTCTCTTTTTCTCAAGGGCACGACACAAAAGATGTATTTTTTCTATTGACACTTTCCATGCCATTTATGTGAATGAATATGTTCAATCAATTAAAAGTTGTCTCCAGTCAACATATTACAAAACAGAAAAGCTTACACTGCAGACTGGGTGGAAATTCATGTCGGGTATTGGTGAAATACATCCAGATAAACTGCACTATAGTAATCT